>NC_086453.1:289912031-290072279 GCF_028390025.1 Pseudophryne corroboree | reverse complement strand
AACAACAGAATACCCCATTTAAACTCATTGCCCAGTAACCAGCGTCTTCTTACTGTGCATATTAAAACAGAAAAAATTCAACCGCATTTTAGTCTTGTAATCAGTGGTGGTTGTAACGGTGGGGTTGCAATGCAGTCCAAACTGGCAGAGGGGAGCAGGATTACTCAAACCCCTAACTAACTATAAACCCTTATTCATAATCCCGGTAGTCCGCAAGAATACTAACATCTTCGGCGGGTATCAGAGGTGTGTACCACAGCAGCGGGCAGAGCAATCATCAGCCTCCATAGTGTATCTGCCCGCCCCCCAGACTCCTATTGGCTAGTGGCACAAGAGTCCGTACTGCAGCCCTATCATTACAACTGCCACTGATTACAATATGATTTCTGTTTTAACTATGTCTTCATAACTAGGGATAAAGAAGCCTCCCATGCTTTGGGTCTTGAGATGCCAGGGTAATACCATATTTATATTATTAATTGGTCTGCAATCCTTTATTACTGGTTTAAAGTAAAAACAAAATAGCTTACAATCTACATGTGTTCTATATCTTTAAATTAGCATTTGAATCATAGTTTATATATATAATAATTAATAATAATAAGACGGCACCTGGAACTTTTTCAATAAGCAAATAAAAAACTTGTATTTTCAATGGGCAATGTTTCGGATCTGCCGCCCCGTCGTCAGCACCATGCAAGCACAGGGTATATTATATAATATATATATATATATATATATATAGATATATATATATATAGTATGTAATCGGCGGCACTCAAAGAAATATGGCAAACACAAATAAGTGCTGTTCAACGTTTCGAGGAGTTTATTACCTCGTCATCAGGATACAAAAGACAAAAACTAACTTACATTTAAATACCTGCACCTCACCACGTGACAACGGCCGGCTCCGGAGGCTGAAAGACGGCGCCCACCGATGACGACATCATTCTAACCACCGTTGCCATAACAGCCGCAATAAACAAAAACTGTGACACATAAAAATGACATCATGAGGTTACATTCCCATAACAAAGTCGTGTGTGCTTAAATAGATATACATCCTAATTTACCTCAAATACTGGCATGAATTTAACTAGAATCAACAAGGTAAAACTGACAGAGTAAAGTAAAAACTCCTTAGTTTAAGAGAACCAGAATATATACCAATTGGAGATGATCCGTTACATCCATACATCTTCCTAATGTTTATACATTCTATAAGCTATCCAGAGAATGTTAATTATCCTACAATTAAAGGAAACAGTGTAATCCCAAGCTTTCATTAAGCCCCTTGGGTGACAGGGGATTCAATCTATGTATCCACCTAGATTCACAGCGCAATAAGGCTAGTGATCTGTCTCCGCCACGGTTTCTAGATGGAATGTGATCAATAATCATGTATCTAAGAGTCGACAGGTTATGTCCCGCTTTCACAAAGTGTCTAGATACAGGTTGATCACTATGTCCCTTCTCAAGGGCATTCCTAATCGACAGTCTGTGAGTGGCCATACGCTCCCGTAGGGTTCTGTCAGTTTTCCCTACGTAACTTAGGCCGCACGGACATGTAATCATATACACTATGAACTTGGTGGTACATGTTAACCGGTGCTTAATGAGATATTTTTTGCCACTATATGGGTGTCTAAAACTGTCACCAGCTACCATGTATCGGCAGGTGGTGCAGTTTAAACATTTAAAGCACCCATTTTTTCGTGCCAAAAAATGTGTTTCCGGGGTTACCTCTTTAGTTATATCAGTTCTGACCACCCAATCATGAATATTCTTGCCCCTGGTGTAACAAGGCATTATTCTTTTATCTGAAAGATTTAGATTTTTATCTGTGCCTACTATAGGCCACAGTTTTTTTGTTATTAATCTAATGTCATTACTTCTATCATTATAATGGTTAACCCAGGGTAAGTACGTAGTATTGGCCTTCTTATTCCTAGGGATTAACAATTGTTCCCTCGGAATAGCCATTACCCTGTCTTTAGACACTGATAATAATTGCTCATCATATCCCCTGGTAATGAATTTCTGAATCATCAGGTCAATGTTGTTATTAGCCATCTCATCATTACTACAAATACGCCTAGCGCGAAGAAACTGTGAATATGGTAATCCGTATTTAAGGGACTTAGGGTGAAAGCTTGCTGCGTGAAGCAGGGTGTTGCGATCTGTCTGTTTGCTGAATAAATTGGTTGAAATTATCCCATCTTTTAGTTCAATAAGAACATCCAAAAAATGTATTGTTTTACGATCAATAGAATATGTAAATTTGATGGGACTATCAGATAGATTGTGTTCGGACATGAAAGCTATAAAAGCTTCTTCTGGTCCCGTCCAAATCAAAAACACATCATCTATGTATCTAGCATAGAATAATATCCTCTCATTGATATTTACTCTATTGAAAAAAATATCTTGTTCAGCTTTAAACATATACGCATTGGCGTACGACGGGGCCACATTGGACCCCATCGCACACCCAGACGTCTGGAGAAAGAAATTGCCGTCATGAAAAAAATAATTATTCGTTAGAACCAGTTCAAGTAGTTCTAAAAAAAAGTCAATGTCAGGGCCCACATATAACGGATTGGACGTAATTAAGTCCCTTACTGCTTTAATACCCTCAGTGTTGGGGATAACAGTATAAAGATTGGAAACATCAATACTGCATAGGACACTATTGCTTGGAATGTCCCCAATATCATGTAATTTTTTTAAAAATGCTGTTGTGTCCTGAATATATAGCGGATGGCCCATGACACAAGGCTGTAATAAGCAGTCCAAGTACACCGAAATGGGTTGGAACAGAGACCCCCTCGCGGATATAATAGGCCTGCCAGGAGGGTCACTGTATCCCTTGTGTATCTTGGGCAGCGTATATAACAATGGCACAATAGGTTTCTTACATAATAATGCTGTGCCAAGTTCAGAAGAAATAATCTCCCTATCCACAGCTTCATGTAAGCATTTCTCAAGAGTCTGACTAAAAATCTCTGTCGGATCATGTGACAGACGCCTATACACAACGCTGTTAGCTAACTGTCGATCAATTTCATTTCTATATGCCTCAATATTCTGTATAACTATAGCCCCGCCCTTATCAGCGGGGCGTATAGTTATATCCCTGTATGAGGACAAATCTTTTAGTGCTTGATATTCACCAGATGTTAAATTATTATAAGAATTGCAGTTAAATCTAGAAGCAATTAAATTATCCCCTTCATGGTTCAACATACGAGAAAAAGTCTTAATAGAGGTGTTATTGGTAGGTGGGTCAAATGTGGACTTTCTTTGAAGGCGTTTTACAGCTGCAGGTACATCTGTAGGAATAGGGAAATCTACTGGCTGTACCTTACTGCCTTTAAAGTGTTCATGTAGTCTAAGTTGTCTAATTAGACGATATTTCTCCACCTCCCATTTAAAATCATCAAAGTGGGTACTGGGTACAAAAGAAAGACCACGACTCAGTACCTTAAGTTCAAGCACAGTCAATGTCCGCGAAGACAAATTGATTACTGTCTCTTGCGGCGAGCAAGGGGTGGGCGACCTGGTTTTCGTCCTCTTGTTTTGCCCCCCTCTCCTCGTGAACCTCCTCTGTCGGCCACTTGATTGCGGGTGCGTACGGCTAAAGGGATAAAGGGCCGTCCTGGAATATGTTCAGAGTCACTGATGTTGTCACGTCCCTGTGAGGAGTCAGAGTCCGTTGTCTGTCTATATGGAGCTCTGTACTGTCTTTTGTTGTTCCGCTATATATTCAGGACACAACAGCATTTTTAAAAAAATTACATGATATTGGGGACATTCCAAGCAATAGTGTCCTATGCAGTATTGATGTTTCCAATCTTTATACTGTTATCCCCAACACTGAGGGTATTAAAGCAGTAAGGGACTTAATTACGTCCAATCCGTTATATGTGGGCCCTGACATTGACTTTTTTTTAGAACTACTTGAACTGGTTCTAACGAATAATTATTTTTTCATGACGGCAATTTCTTTCTCCAGACGTCTGGGTGTGCGATGGGGTCCAATGTGGCCCCGTCGTACGCCAATGCGTATATGTTTAAAGCTGAACAAGATATTTTTTTCAATAGAGTAAATATCAATGAGAGGATATTATTCTATGCTAGATACATAGATGATGTGTTTTTGATTTGGACGGGACCAGAAGAAGCTTTTATAGCTTTCATGTCCGACTCCGAACACAATCTATCTGATAGTCCCATCAAATTTACATATTCTATTGATCGTAAAACAATAAATTTTTTGGATGTTCTTATTGAACTAAAAGATGGGATAATTTCAACCAATTTATTCAGCAAACAGACAGATCGCAACACCCTGCTTCACGCAGCAAGCTTTCACCCTAAGCCCCTTAAATACGGATTACCATATTCACAGTTTCTTCGCGCTAGGCGTATTTGTAGTAATGATGAGATGGCTAATAACAACATTGACCTGATGATTCAGAAATTCATTACCAGGGGATATGATGAGCAATTATTATCAGTGTCTAAAGACAGGGTAATGGCTATTCCGAGGGAACAATTGTTAATCCCTAGGAATAAGAAGGCCAATACTACGTACTTACCCTGGGTTAACCATTATAATGATAGAAGTAATGACATTAGATTAATAACAAAAAAACTGTGGCCTATAGTAGGCACAGATAAAAATCTAAATCTTTCAGATAAAAGAATAATGCCTTGTTACACCAGGGGCAAGAATATTCATGATTGGGTGGTCAGAACTGATATAACTAAAGAGGTAACCCCGGAAACACATTTTTTGGCACGAAAAAATGGGTGCTTTAAATGTTTAAACTGCACCACCTGCCGATACATGGTAGCTGGTGACAGTTTTAGACACCCATATAGTGGCAAAAAATATCTCATTAAGCACCGGTTAACATGTACCACCAAGTTCATAGTGTATATGATTACATGTCCGTGCGGCCTAAGTTACGTAGGGAAAACTGACAGAACCCTACGGGAGCGTATGGCCACTCACAGACTGTCGATTAGGAATGCCCTTGAGAAGGGACATAGTGATCAACCTGTATCTAGACACTTTGTGAAAGCGGGACATAACCTGTCGACTCTTAGATACATGATTATTGATCACATTCCATCTAGAAACCGTGGCGGAGACAGATCACTAGCCTTATTGCGCTGTGAATCTAGGTGGATACATAGATTGAATCCCCTGTCACCCAAGGGGCTTAATGAAAGCTTGGGATTACACTGTTTCCTTTAATTGTAGGATAATTAACATTCTCTGGATAGCTTATAGAATGTATAAACATTAGGATGATGTATGGATGTAACGGATCATCTCCAATTGGTATATATTCTGGTTCTCTTAAACTAAGGAGTTTTTACTTTACTCTGTCAGTTTTACCTTGTTGATTCTAGTTAAATTCATGCCAGTATTTGAGGTAAATTAGGATGTATATCTATTTAAGCACACACGACTTTGTTATGGGAATGTAACCTCATGATGTCATTTTTATGTGTCACAGTTTTTGTTTATTGCGGCTGTTATGGCAACGGTGGTTAGAATGATGTCGTCATCGGTGGGCGCCGTCTTTCAGCTTCCGGAGCCGGCCGTTGTCACGTGGTGAGGTGCAGGTATTTAAATGTAAGTTTGTTTTTGTCTTTTGTATCCTGATGACGAGGTAATAAACTCCTCGAAACGTTGAACAGCACTTATTTGTGTTTGCCATATTTCTTTGAGTGCCGCCGATTACATACTACAAATTGGAATACCCCGCGCTGGGGACTCCTACGGAAGGCACCAGCATTTTGTGATTTCAACACTGGGAGTGCTGCCTATTTGGACTCTATATATATATATACATAGAGAGAGAGAGTGTTTAAAACCCCACAGTAATGCATGAACTAATAGGTTGCACATACATAAAGCATCTGCAGTAAACAGCAATAATAGGTAGGTTAATCATTTGTATGTTCTTGGTTTCTTTGCTCATCTGCATTACATTAATTTGTTGCAGAATCCACCTTCATGCAAAGAAGTTTATATGAGTCCAAGTTCTTTTTCTAACCTGTCTGCTATATTATTTAATGCTGGGCGACATATTTAGGGCCTGAATGGTTTGACAGTAATGATTAATACTCTGCATTAAAAGATTCCAGTGGAAGTATTCAGCAGCAAGCTGTGACGCTTGGTTCTCATCGGATGGTCAGGCCTACAGGCCTATTAAAAACAGCAGGAGGGCTGCAGACTTTAATCACACAGGCTGGGCCCATGTAGGGAGACGGGGAGCTTTAAAATAAGGAGGGATAATAAGGAAGAAAACAAGAAGATATGCAATAATAAGCCAGGAGCATGTTAATACGCAAGCCAAAACATGGAATTATTAGCGCGCAGTGGAAAAAACTCAGTATTATGCTAACATGTTGACGACAGAACTGCACAATACAGCTACAGGATATTGCAGCCGTGAAATAAGCAAGGCCGATATTGATTGAAACTGCGCGGATTTGCTAGATCCATAATAATATAGAGCTTAAAGGATACAAAACGTGTTGCTCTTTTATACATCAGGGAGGAGAGATTTTTTTTTAAATTCATTAGGGAAAAATGTAAAATTAATTTTTGTTAACAAATTCAGCGATAATATCAAGCATGTTTTCTTTAGTCACCTACACAGGGTATTGTGGGTGCGACCAGTATATAACAGACTGCAGCCTATGAGAGAGGTGCTGAGGATCCCACATGTGTAAGTAAACATGGGTATTGGCACAGCTACCTGACAAACACTCCCCCAAGTTCAGCATGGCCCAGACAGGTAATGCACAGGCCCACACAGGTAACGCACAGGCCCAGACGGGTAACGCACAGGCCCACACAGGTAACGCACAGCCCCACACGGGTAACGCACAGCCCCACACGGGTAACGCACAGGCCCACACGGGTAACGCACAGGCCCAGACGGGTAACGCACAGGCCCAGACGGGTAACGCACAGGCCCAGAGGGGTAACGCACAGGCCCAGAGGGGTAACGCACAGGCCCAGAGGGGTAACGCATAGGGCCAGACAGGTAACGCACAGCCCCACGCAGGTAACGCACATGCCCAGACGGGTAACGCACAGCCCCAGACGGGTAACGCACAGGCCCAGACGGGTAACGCACAGGCCCAGACGGGTAACGCACAGGCCCAGACAGGTAATGCACAGGCCCAGATGGGTAATGCACAGCCCCACACAGGTAACGCACAGGCCCAGACGGGTAACGCACAGGCCCAGACAGGTAACGCACAGCCCCACACGGGTAACGCACAGGCCCAGACGGGTAACGCACAGGCCCAGACGGGTAACGCACAGGCCCAGACGGGTAACGCACAGCCCCACACGGGTAACGCACAGCCCCACACGGGTAACGCACAGCCCCACACGGGTAACGCACAGCCCCACACGGGTAACGCACAGGCCCACACGGGTAACGCACAGCCCCACACGGGTAACGCACAGCCCCACACGGGTAACGCACAGGCCCAGCAGACGGGTAACGCACAGGCCCAGCAGACGGGTAACGCACAGGCCCAGCAGACGGGTAACGCACAGGCCCAGACGGGTAACGCACAGGCCCAGACGGGTAACGCACAGGCCCAGACGGGTAACGCACAGGCTTGGTAATGCAAAGAGTAATTTCATTATTAAGTTTCTGCACACAAATCACGTGTTGGCCCATTTATATGCTGATCTATATAATGTGTTTCATGGCAGCGATTTTAGTATAGGAACATTAACTTATTATATTTTACTATCAAGTGTGTGTTACCTGCCTGTACTATCTAAGGGGGTCATTCCGAGTTGATCGTAGCCCTGCAAAATTTTAGACATGTGGGGGGACGCCCAGCAGAGGGCTATCCCGCCCCGCATGTCAGTGCTGCCTCCCCCCCCACAGAAGTGCAAAAGCATCGCACAGCGGTGATGCCTTTGCACTTTAGGAGTAGCTCCCGGGCCAGCGCAGCTTTAGCGTGCTGGGCGGGAGCTACTCGTCGCTCCCCGGCCCGCAGCGGCTGCGTGTGATGTCACGCAGCTGCTGCGGCCCACCCCCTGCACGGTCCAGCCACGCCTGCATTGGCCGGACTGCGGCCCCATAATGGCGGCCAAACGCCACCGTGCCGCCCAGCGACCTCCTCTGCCTGTCAATCAGGCAGAGGCGATCGCAGGGAAACGACAGCCTTCGACCATCTGGTATGCGCAATTCCGGCCCGATCGCTGCACTGCGATAAACTGCAGCGAGCGATCGGGTCGGAATGACCCCCAAAGTTCCAAGTGATTAGATAGGAATCACTAAAACTAAAAACTATGAAAGCCATGTGCACTCTGTGGAAAGTAGGGGCAGTCAGAGGTGGACTTCCCACTAGGCAAGTGAGGCATGTGCCTAGGGGTGGCACACCAGGCTGATGAAGCCAGGTGATTCTTTTTTTTTGCCATTATTACTTTTTTTATAGATTTTATTTTGCAATTGTGGTTCGGGAGATGGTAGTGGGGTGAGGTTGGGGCTGCTTTGGCGGTCCAAGGCATCCAGACAGGCCCTAAAATAAAGGGGGCTGTGAATTGATGGGGAATGGGGGCTATAATGTGCCTAGGGGCAGTCTGACCCCTAACTCCGCAACCTGGGGACATTTGAAAGCTACTGCATGAGGCAAGGGTCACACGTCAGTCTTAAACTACCAACATGTTATAATGTATTTATTCTCTTTCTGAATCAAGCATAACCTCTGTATTCATAGGCGTTGTTCACAGGCGTCAGGAGGATATATTTTAAACAGTCTAAAGAGTTGAGAAATGGACAAATGAAGTTACCCATAGCAACCAATAAACCTTGAGATAGCATTTATCAAGTACAGCGTATAAAATGTTAACTGGAAGGAGATTGGTTGCCATGGGCAAGTTTTCCACTCTCTACATGGATTGATAAATCTCCACCTTATCCTACAACATGCCACGTTTATTTGGCACTGGGGACAAGTTGGATGTAAGATAGGGATTTCAAAAGAGGATAAAAAAAAAACTGAACTTTTTTTTCCTTTCTATTGCCCATTAACATTCCCGAATCATAGGCGTGCACTTGCTAGGAAGCTCAGACATGATGTCAGTGCCGATACATTTCCTGCCACCGTCACATCCATCTCCAGTATGTTACTAAGGACTGACGTATCACATCAAGGTGTGATAAAAAGCAGAACCGTTCTACTGAGCCGGCACATAAACATACTGGTCTGCGTAGCAAATCACCAGCGGTGTTTTTTGTATATTTATATAACGAACGTCCGTCACACCCAAAGCATTTATTCCCGCTGTGAAGATTCAGCGTAACTGTCTTATGCATTTAAATGTTTCTTTAATCTCTAGGCAGCATTGTATTGGACGTGCACTTCAGAGAGTCATATCTGTAGGAAATGGCGCAGGGTAAATAAGTGAGTCAGCACAGGTTAGCACGCCTATAGACAGATAACAAAGACTCCAGGTGACTGTTCCCCATTCCGTGGGAGAGAGCGCAGGACCTGTCATTGCTGTATACCTAGCCTGGTGATGGATATTTGTCACCTTATCAGTGAGCGTAGACATCTGTTTCTCAGTAAGATGGGTGAGAGACAAACACTGCACTGGAGTACCTATGTATCGTCCCGTCTACCTGCGCAGCGGCAGACTAAATCACAATATGCAATAACTTGTAAGTATGATCGGAATTCTCCTAAACCCAAAGAGGGTAACGCAGCCTATTGTACCGATGTGTACACAGTTATAGCCGCATGATAGACAACTTCAAGACGCAGACCTAAAAAAAATACAGAGAAAATGAAAACATAGCTTGGGAAGGTTTAAAGGAGCAGTATACAAAATATTGGACCGATTCTAAGTGGGTCTATGTACTAAGCCTTGGAGAGAGATACAGTACCGACAAACACAGCCTGTAACATGGCAGTTAGGAGCTGATTGGCTGGTACTTTATCTCTCTCCAAGACTTAGTACATTGACCCCTAAGTCACAAGCAGGTCCGAATGTGGCCACATATAGCAAGTTTTATCAAATAACGCATGCGCAGTGGGGAATATACGCATCTTTGCGTATCTCTAGGGGATTATCAGTCGGACGGATTTCACCTATTTCTCTCCGTCAGTGAAATAGGCTTTTATGAGTGGCACCATCACCAATGCCACACGTTGCTCACAAACTGTTCTTGGCAGCGCAATGTTAATAGGTAAGAGGGTGTTATCGCAGTTGCACAAAGACACATAGGCTGGAGATTGGAGAGAGAGTGGCCTGGCTCCACAGCTACTAGGCATTCACGTTGCCTGCTGTACATTCCTGGCACCGCATCTTCCCACACTTGCCTACCTGACCCTCTCCATGAGGGAGAAAATGCTCTGTTCCTGGACTTTCCTGGTAATGTATGATTGCCATCACCTGTGGTGAAACACCTTTCTTATCAATTAACTAGCTCACCACAGGTGATGGCAATCATGCATTACCAGGAAAGTCCAGGAACAGAGCATTTTCCCCCTCATGGAGAGGGTCAGGTAGGCAAGTATGCATCTTCCCCATCGTCTTTTAGGTAAATAAAATTACCTTTCCTTAATATATCTCTTCTTATTGATAACAGGAACATAAATCATTATATCATATTTCACAGTGCGTAGAAACGTTCTAACCCAAAGTGCCTGTCTCAATAGCAATAACTTACATTATTACGTACTATACACAATCCAACACACACACACACACACACACACACACACACACACACACTTTGATTTTTATTCATAGGCTGCTCTCATATAGATATTGCTCCAGCCTACAAAATGGCGGAAGAAGAGCTCTTTAAGAGACAGACACATTTGCCAGGTGAACTCTGAACTGTTGCATAGTAGGAAGAATATTTGTTGTGCACTGTTTACACTGTAAGCGCAAAGACAAACAGCCATATACTAATAAGCTGAGGATGAAACTAAGCAAACAGAGAAACGACATATTCTGCCAAGCCTGACACACTGATGTTTACATCACGGAGCTCGTAGCAAATACGGACATGTCGAAGATGCCACTGAAAGATGACAAGATGTCCGCCAATTGGACAACAAGGGGTGTTGTAATAACTAGTCCTCTATCTACTGGCGCTAAGCTCGAGCCAGGGGATGAGAAGGTCTTATAACAAAACAATCTATTTTATTTATTTGATTTGTTATTTTTACTTGACATTCATTTGAATTAAAGTCAAAAACCATTGACAAGAGAATGAGGATTATCGCTTTATCCAGTTATAACAGAAAGACTACCAACATTATTTGCCATCCTATGGTGTGAAGTAAATGTTAATCTGCTCTTAGGTGGTGTGAATGAGTATCACATTTTTGTTATGGGTGATCCATGTGTCTGAGCACTGAAGCAATGTGGATGAGCCGGTCCACAATTAACACAAGCCAGACTAATGAAAGAAGAGGTCCCGCCAGTAGTTGCACATTCCGTGTGAGATTTGTGTAATTGTCTTTGCTCACTTTTTCCTCACTCCTTATAATGGTGCAAGCAAAAATAAGCAACGTTTTAGTTACCATCATTTCCAGCAAAGTGCGCAAAACCATAACACACATGACTACAGAGACTCCAGGCTAATTGTATTGGCTCCTGAGTGCCTGATATGTTGTCTACAGTGGGGAATTTTGTAAATAAGACCCCCTGACATTTTTGTCAACTTTTTGTCCCTTCACAGACATTGGCCCAAATTTATGAAGCCTTAAAAAGTGATAAAGTGGAGCACTTAAAGAGTGATAAAGTTCCAGCCAATCAGCTTCCTAGCTGCCATGTTAAAGGATGTGTTTGAAAAATGACAGTTAGGAGCTGATTTGTTGGTACTTTATCACTCGTTAAGTGCTCTACTTTATAGCTTTTTAAGGCTTAGTACATTTGGGCTATTGACCCTTCTTTGGCTATCCTGTCTCACTATGAATGGTGTCCATGTTTGGCCACTCCGTGGATTTTTTTAAATCATTATAACATCTGTGAACAATTTGTAAGCGGATTTTCTATTTTATTGTCAATGTTCTTTACTAGCATGAATCCAGACAAGTTGTGACACAAGGTATCTGTCCTTGCTCATGTTGATGTAAATGGCTCATTAGTCAAGATGTCTCCACAACATTCCTGAATATTCCCTGTACTCCGCAATATGGTCAAAGTCATCTATGACACCTGCGCCAACTGCTCTTACTTGCATCAGCTAATCCATATTCCCCGGGCATTCATCAACTCTTCCCATCTGTTCAGCGAAGTGGTCAATGGCTCAACCTCCAGCAAAAATTCACAAGCCACAGGCTCCTTGTTGAATATGTTTTGCCCAACGTGCAGAAGAGTTTATAGGGAATCCTGGATGTGATTCTGTGGATAGCCTTCATTATCACTGACAACTTGGTTCTATTTGAAATCCAGTACTTGCAAAATACTGTGTGGCTAATCCTTAATAAATCAGAATCCATGCCAGACTTTCAATATCATGCAACCATATAGTTTATAGAGGCACTGTATGAATGGTATAAATACAGTTGTTGTTGTTGTTGTTGTTGTTGTTGTTTTTTTCATCATATTGTTTGAATTAATTTTTACAGCATAGGTAATCGCTAAAAGTACAGTCACTTATGTAGTCCAGCTCATAGAGCCTGGGTGAGGCACCTTTAGTGATCAGCTAGCACCAGATGAGCCCTAACCTTTCTGGACCTTCTACCCCCAAAATAAATGGCTCTTAAATGAGTATTAGGGGGTATCTAGTACACCAAACTTTCAGTTACTGTATACCTCCCAACAAGATCTAGAAAACATGAGGGTGGGGGAGTACATCAGAAGATGCATGAGAATATGTTCTTGAAATAATGTCTTAAAATGTGAATATTAAATTCATGTAACCTTTCCTACTTCCACGAGCGCTGTATTTGTTATGCACAGTCAGTGTCGGACTGGGGCATGAAGGACCCACTGAGGAATGCAGTGGTAGGGGCCCATGCTTAGAGGTGTGGCCAGTCTCCAGAGAGGGTGTGGCCAGTCACCACAGTAACCATTAGAGAGTACATGGTCTGGGCCCCTTGATAAATATATACAGTAAATACTGCTAGTGAATGCATAATGTACTAGATTAATAACAGCAATGCCCTGTAAAAAATACACCATAGTTCTATGCAGTATAATGTACAATATGCATAATGCAGTGGTTCTCAAACTTTTTTGTGTCACAGCGCCCTAGAGAATCAAACTTTTTTCATGGCACCCCTAGACCAAAAGTTTTTAATTGAGAAATTTAGAAGAAATATTAAATAAAGTAAATTGTGTTTATAGGTCATCCTAAGAGTCAGTTATGTGGTGAGGGACAAGATTCCCTTTTGTTTGCAGGGTCGGACTGGCCCACAGGGTTACAAGGGAAACCACCGGTAGGCCCCACTGCCTGAGGGCCCACTCCTTCCTCTAGGGATCAGGTTCCAGACTGTGCACTTGTATTATACATGGTAGATATGTTGCATTACACTGCACTAAACTATTGTGTATTTCAAGCCTCTTTGGAGGCTGGCCACACCCCCTTTGTAGGCTGGCCACACCCCTAAGTATGGGCCCCTATAACTGCATTCCCCTGGTGGGCCCTTCATGCCCCAGTCTGACACTGTCTGTTTGTCCACATATTTTATGACTGACAGCCACCAACACTGGTTTTGCCAATTACATTGACCATAAATAATTTGAATTGGTCCTGGACCACCAACCCAGGGCACCCCTGCAAGAGTCCCGCAGCACCCCAGGGTGCCACGGCACACAGTTTGAGAGCCACTGGCATAATGTATAATTAGTGCACAGTCTGGAACCTGATCCCTTTGTTCTTAGGCTGGAGGTGGTGAGGGGATATGTTTTTTTAGAAAAATTCACATTTTCCTGAATATTTAAACAAACCCTATTTCCTTGTGATATCTTCCATAACTTAAATGTTGGGCAGAGTGAAGCGGCTGTAATCTGTGTCCATGACATTGGTTCATTTTAATATGCATATTAGGACTTGTATGTTCCAATTCGTAGACGTGGACTTGATTCCTCCCTATTTATGTGTGTGTCTGTATTAGAACAGAATATACCAGGAGTCTTACAAACCGTACTGCCAGCATAACAAGTGTAACGTGACATGAAGATAAAAGACCATTAAACAAAACATCAATGGCTTAGATTCATACTTTGGAAGCTATTCTTAGACTTTGCTTTTGCTCCCTTAGGTAAAAGCACAAAGTGTCACTAGATTACAAGGATGTGATTAACTGCTGAATAATACACAGGTGAAGAATACCAGTATCTATGTATCTTTCTGTTATCTCACAAGTGCAATGCCCTATCAATTTCAGTTTGGTGGGAACGAAAAGATACCAAGGGACGTTACCAAGATAAGTGAAAGGCGAGTCATTCAAATATTTGTTCCCCATCATCTATCCAATGCTAGCAGCATGACAAATGTACTGTTTACAAGATTCATCTGCAAATATTAGACACATTCAGTCTCGGGTTAGCTGTCACGCCTATCCAACCTGTAGCAATCAGAAAATCTGATGTGAAGAAGATGCATTTCTATTGGAGCTGGCCCCATAATTACAGGAAACTGGACAGCTGACGGCATCACACGAGATTGGGGTTTAATGTCATACTCTACATTTTGTGCATTAACTTTCAAAAGTTAAAAGTGTACAATGAACACGTCTCTGTTAGTGCAGGGCATGTGCAATCTCTCATCTGCAAATCAGAATATTTATACTTACCCAGAAGGCGGCTAATATCATGGCTAATGTAGAAGAAAATATATAGATATAGATTAAACATTTCTGTATATTTAGGTTCTTATTATTATGCTAGTTTAATGAGAAGGTAACAGGGCCACTATAGCATTGTAATACTCGGTTCCTATCTGGTTACAATGTAAATCTTTATTTATGAAACGTGAGTGCAGTACTGGTCTCGGCCACCGTGTGAAGTGATGCTGTTCTTAAAATAGCAAGAGGTAAGGAGAACAAGTGGAGGTGTTAGCCATAGCAGCCAATCAGATTCTAGCTTTATCTACTACATTTTATAAAATGAGAGCCGATTTGGTTCTATGAGACAGCACCTCTATTTGTCTTCTGTAGAAGGTTTGATAAATCTGGGATAACAGGCACTTTAAGAAAAAGACAACAGATGTACATTTATTTTGCATCTAGGAGGCCACAACCTCATCATCTCCCGCTCTGATTATGAAACAAATGCCGTTGCACTCTCATTTACTGCAGTATAAGCGACTTCTTAATTAGCTAATTGGTGTTAATTGGAGCATAAGCCATGAAAGGGTATCCCTGTCTCGTCCTCATAGATAAATGGACTTGAATTTCACTAAATGGCTCCTGAGGCTTTTACTAATTACATGTTTTTTCATGCTGGTACATTGCAGTGCTTTTCAGCAATGTCTAGATAGAATTGCTTATTTGCGTTGGCTTCACAACCCACAGAAGTTAATCTGTGAGCTGCAACTGATGGCAATGTCGAAAAGGGGTTGGGTGCGGGTGACCGGCGGTTAGGAGACCCCCAGTCACCATACCAACGCCGGGATCCTGCCTTTTAGATGGCCGGTGGGAAGGCAGGGAGCGCAGCGAAGCCCCTTGCGGGCTCGCCACACATTCGATTCCCACTCTGTGGGTGTCGTGGACACCCACGAGTGGGAATAGCCCCTGTTGGTCGGTATGCCGACCGGCGGGCTATTGAGCATTTGGGATCCTGGCATCTGTAATGTGACCGGCGGGGGTCACATAACCGCATCCCGTCGAAAGATATAACTCTGCCTAATGTTATAAAGACTTGTCTGAAAATCACAGAAGGGAGCCAGAAATGTTTGAGCCACAGAAACCAATAGATTAAAGTCATGTGTCGTTTGACAATATAAATATGTTTTCTCCTCATTTAAAAGCACAGCCTTTCATTTAATGACCAGTTATTTTTGACGAAATCATGAAAAGATCAATCTGAAGCTTCATACCCGGATACTGCTGTCACTAATACACAGTCAGTCAGTTAATCTTCAACTAAACTGAACTTGAATCCAATACAGCACTTTGAAAAGGGTCCAAAATGTCTCAAGTTTATCAAACTACAAATAAAATACAAGGAAGTAGCGCATCAAGTGACTCATGGCCACTCTGCGCCTATCGCAGCTCATACGCACATTAATATTTGTATGCTAGAGGGGCAGGCTTTTGTCTGAGCGAATGCACAAATTAACGGAGCCAAGGATAATAATTTGTGCATCTGTGGAAGGGAATAAACACACATTAAAGAAGACAAGACGTCTCAGCAGTAGCGTGCCCTCCCTGACCTCTCTGACAGTTGTACAACTCTCTGTGGGGAACAGGAGCCAGAGATGGTGCCAGCGACACTGTTTCATGCTGGTGGTAGAAAATGATACATTTCGGAACGATGACTGTGTGTGATACAGCTGTTAGGAAGCCCCCATCTGTAGCTGTAATACACAAGCCTTTGGCAGAGGGAAAACAGCAGCCTAGATTGCTAACAGCAGGAGGCGGTTAGGGAAGATGTTCTTAAATATCTGCTGCGTTTCTGAAAATCTATCATCCAAGCAGATGCACCAAAGGAAAACAGCTATGATATAATTTCATGCTAAGTTGGTGGAACATGAAAAAGCAGAGTTTCTTTTAATTACACCAATCCACAAATTACAAGATGTTTGTTTGATGTTTTGTAAAAGAACTATATTAGTGTTGTTTTTTTTTAATGGTCGTGGTACTCATTTTCAGTGTAGTCTACTGTGGTATGAAAGCATTTTACATTCAATCCGATACCTGGAAGATCCTCATGATTTCTTAAAAATGGGCGTGTGATGCACCATCAACAGCTGATCCTAACCAAAACACAAACATTCAGTACACAAATACGGTATACTTGTGTGTCCTCATAGTGATCTGCCATCTGCATTGGTCATGCGAAGAAGACAATGACAATTATAGTCAGATTAAGAGGGGGATGCAGGGGATCCTGTACTCCAGGCCCCCATCTGTCAGGGCGCTCCCTGGCTGAAGCACACTGACATCACTAGCTCTTCCTCTTGTGCAGCTGCAGAACCAGACAGCCAATTTGGAAACAGGGCAGTATGCAGTGCATTTAGAGACAGAGGAGTATCAGGTTTCAGAGAGAGAAAGAGAGAGAGAGACACACCCACACACACAGAGTCCTCCTGAGTCCTGTCCCAGTGTGTAAGTATTACAGAGGCTACTGCTATTCTTGCTTGTGACAAGATAGATTAATAAAAAAACACAAAGGAAAATAATATCTATAATGTTAAGTTGTCTTTGTTCCACTACAAGAAAACTTTATAAAATAGTTGTCTCTCAATTAGGTGGAGCTATAAACAGTACCCAGAAATATTAACCGTAGTTTAACTCTAATATACACTATTGGTTTTAATTTAATATACACAATCCATACCTCCCAACATGACCCTTTCCAGGAGATAGAAAATGCTCTCTGAAAGCAGCATCTCCGGGCTCACACGGAAATGGAAGGTTCTTCTCGCTCCTGCCAGAGCACCCGCTTCCCCTCCAGGCATGAACGAGGACAGGCCCACCTCCTTAACCCTAGAACATAGTTGGGGATCCCACCAGACTGGGTTGGGTCAGAAGTATGCTGCCCCATTTGTATTTATCATTTGTTTTTTGCGTGATTTGTTATACAGACTTTCCGATGGCGCAGAGTTCTGTTACACCAAGTGAAGGGGCACTATGGCGCGTTTCACATTATCAAGTTCCCGCTTTATCTACTTTGTGTAATCACCAATGTCCCAGATATTCTTGCACAGTAGGCATCTAAAAAAGAACAGCTTTTCTTATCTAAGGCAGCTGCCAACACCATCCAGAGATTTTACCAGGGAAATAGTACAATCATACCATCCCCATATAATGTAGTTGTGTTACGATACTGACATTAACACAGGAGGGATTGAAGACTTTCCTTCCATTGGCCCATTTATAAATAGTTATGATACTTAGTTATTTTTTTTTTACAAAAACACGTGTAAAACATTGGATGATTATCATGCCTGAAGACCTGAATAAATAGGTCCCTTAGTCCCCAACACTTTTAGGGGGTAATTCAGATCTGATCGCTAGCAAGCGATTTTTACTGTCTTGTGATCAGATAGTCGCCACCCCAGGGGGAGTGTATTTTCGCTGTGCGATCGCATGTGTACCCCATCTGTGTCACCCATGTCTGTCTACCCCTCCCCTTTAGAATGTAAGCTCTCATGAGCAGGGTCCTCCTCCCTCATGTGCTTATACTTTCTTACTGTAATAATCTTCAACTGCACCAAATCCAGCAGTCTTCTGCCACCTGATACTTATTCCAGTGTCATCTGCTGATGTAGCTATGTTCTACCCTGTACTTGTCCCATATTGTCATCAACTGTAAGTTGCTGTTTTCCTGTTTGATCATTTGTTTATGTACTCTGTAATTGGGCGCTGCGGAACCCTTGTGGCGCCATATAAATAAAGGATAATAATAAAATAATAATAATAATAATAATGTGTAGCAGAGATGCCCAAACTGATTTTGTGCAGTCTTTGCACAGTCCAGGACTAACTTTTCTGTGTGATTGAATCCTGCTGATCGGGATCGGAGCGGACGTCAGACACCCTTTCCTGAAAACACTTGAGCCCGCCTGCATTTTTCCGGACACTCCCTGAAAACGGTCAGTTGCCACCCACAAACGGCCTCTTCATGCCTCTTCATGCCAATCTCCTTGCGAATGCCCGTGTGAATAGATCCTTCGCACCATCCCGTCACAGGGCGCCAATGCCTGTTGCAGCCGTGCGACGCGCTGGCGCAGTGCGGTGCATACGCAGTTTGGATCTGATCGCACGCTGTGTGAAAACGCACGGCACTGATCAGATCTGAATGACTCCCGTAATACGATGCAATAAAATAGGACCTTGTTGATCATTAAAAAAATGCAACATTAGAATGTACACTACAAAGTATTATAGGAATCTACCAATGCCCCATCAATAACCTGTGTTTGTTCTTCCAAAAACAATTGTAGAAAACCACGCAAGACCTTAAGGTGATCACAAAAGAGAAAAAACACATCTCTCCATTATTTATTTATTTGTAATATTTTTGCTGAAATATAGATAAACAGATTGATTGATTTATTTAACAAACAGAAAATGTTATAAGAAAACAAATTCTTTTGCAAGGCAGACACATCTGGTGCAATATTGTACAGGCGGCGCAAACCTGATCCCCAAGCCCGCACTTCTGCAACAGCACAGAGGTTCCGGCTTTGGTGAGCACAATTGTTTTATTAATGAATGCCATGCCAAAAAAACTAAAAAAAAAAAACCACAACAGAACAATAATAATAAATATTTAAAATACATTAATTCCTTATATTGATTTTTTTAATAAACATTATTCTAGGGTTGTCTTGCACGATGACGTTAAACTGATTGCTGACCATCATAATAAAATATACCGTATAATTTAAAAAAACAACAACAGGTAAAAGCCACTTTCATTATCCAGCTCAAATATGAAGGGCTGCCAACCAGATTGCACTTTGTGAAAATCCAATAGCACAGATGTCATCTGATGACAAGTGAAAAGTTTTCCTCATAAGTGACAGTACCGTAATGAGTAAACCCGATATCCCACTGATTCTTTCATAGTTTGCAAGACCCCTGGAAACCATGGAGAGAATGAGTGTTACCGGTTGGAGGGGACTAACTGTGATGTTTTTGTTTGGGTGCTTAAATGTGACTGACAGCAGCCTAGTAGGGGGACACAGCTTCTGTAAAGGCCTACTGATTGCTACACATTATTTGAATTTACAGGTTATCAGTGAGGCCTGTAACTTCGTTCGTGACCTCATTATGAAAATGTGCCCACATCGGCACCCTTCCACCGCCTTTATCACTCATCATGTGTCATGAAGCGGGGCTGTTGGCACCTTGTAGCAAACACTAGTTGTATCTTATCTCCTGCAGAGAAAGGAACCACGCTCGGCAGTATGAAACTAGTCTAGGAATGCACACGAGAGACAGATTCACTAAGAGAGGAGATGAGAGAGTGGCATGGAAATTAACGCACTTTAATCAGGACAAAAAAAAAATCATGACAAAGTCACAGCCACCCGAAATGTCTATATAATCTCCAGTCTGTGTTTATTGCTTATTATTCGCACGTTCCCTATATTGTGACCTTGGTAATTGCTACTGTCACTGTTTTAACTATACTCATTATTCAGGTCCAATACAAATGTGCAACATTATCTATTTCTGAAACCTACAATGTGATTTCCTCTATTAACATGCCGCATACTGTATGCTACCGGGGTTCATGCGTTGCACTAGCTGGGTATGCAAATGAGCTCACCTGAATAAAGATGTGACAGAACAGCGATAAGCCTGTCTTGTCATCTTTGTTATTGTACTTTTAGATTTTGTAGCGCTATAGATACTGTATATTTTACTTAAGTGGAGGAAAATGGTTAGTCCACATTAAGATCAGACTGACTTTATAAGTGCCCGACAAATGATTTCAGGAAAAGAAATAATGAAATTGGCAGGAGTCTAATATTTTGGTTTGTAATCCTCTATATAGCTTTTACATTGCGTGTTGTGGCTGAATATGGTGTATAATTTGGGTTAACCACAGGACCGTATACTGGGTGCTGCAAGAGAGCATTCCAAGGATCAGAATATGAAATATATGGGCAACGGTATAGGAAAAACTAAACATACCAATGTGGTAGTGAACTCAGAGATTTAAGAAAAGGGTAAAGCTCATTAGAAAGCACACATATCTTTCTTGTATACTCTAGAAGTTAGTATTATCATTAACTGGGCCCCATCCTTCCCTTCCTAAACTATGCAGTGCGGGCCATGATATGATATAAGGCTCCGGCTCTCACCTGTTGGGGGTGGGGGGGGGGGGGGTGGGGGGTGGACACTGCAACCTCAAAGTTCTATGTGCTGTCAAGGCCTCAGTAATGTGTGCAGGTGATACCACTGGATTTGACATTACGCTGCCCCTCCTTTTTATTATGGAGCTTATCAACGTCGATAGTGTGACAACATCCCAACAGCTTGTTATAGTATTGTACCACTCTATAATGTGCTGTCATATACAGCATGGTCTGCAGGACAGCATCTCCACTATGTTGCAACTTGCAGGACATTCATTTGCAAATTATTCGTTTATTAGCGTTCTATGTATCTGAAGAAAACATTATGTTTCGACCAGACCCTGAGAAATAGAAATTTTGTAAAGCATTTTATAATTACTCTGAATGTGTCAACTAGTATATTTCATGCTATGGCCATCACAATCCATCTGATTCAATTTGCCCTACACCACTACTTTGTGTAACAGGGGTACAGCCGAATTATAGAGAGGGCCACACAAACGAACAGGCCCTCTGCCTGATCTGCACATGCCTGTGCTGGAAATGGACACAGACGATGCACGTCACTCCTGATTTACTCTGTGCTGCTGGAGTCAATGCCCCTTTCTCTGACGTCCTAGTGGATGCTGGGAACTCTGTAAGGACCATGGGGAATAGACGGGCTCCGCAGGAGACTGGGCACTCTAAGAAAGAATTAGGACTACTGGTGTGCACTGGCTCCTCCCTCTATGCCCCTCCTCCAGACCTCAGTTAGAATCTGTTCCCGGCTCGAGCTGGTTGCACACTAGGGGCTCTTCTGAGCTTCTAGTAAAGAAAGTATTTATTAGGTTTTTTATTTTCAGTGAGATCTGCTGGCAACAGACTCACTGCTACGAGGGACTTAGGGGAGAGAAGCGAACCTACCTGCTTGCAGCTAGCTTGGGCTTCTAGGCTACTGGACACCATTAGCTCCAGAGGGATCGAACACAGGCCCAGCCTCGGTCGTCCGGTCCCGGAGCCGCTCCGCCGTCCCCCTTGCAGAGCCAGAAGCAAGAAGAACGTCCTGGAAATCGGCGGCTGAAGACTCCGGTCTTCATTAAGGTAGCGCACAGCACTGCAGCTGTGCGCCATTGCTCCCTATGCACACCACATACTCCGGTCACTGATGGGTGCAGGGCGCTGGGGGGGGGGGGAGCGCCCTGGGCTGCAATTAGAGTACCTTAAATTGGCAAAAAGCACATAATATAGTCTAATAAACTATATATGTGCAAAAATCCCCTGCCATAATATTAATAAAAGAGCGGGAGAAGCCCGCCGTGAAGGGGACGGGGCTATCTCCCTCAGCACACTGGCGCCATTTCCTCTTCACAGCTCCGCTGGAAGACAGCTCCCCAGGCTCTCCCCTGCAGTTTCCAGGCTCAAAGGGTAAAAAAGAGAGGGGGGGGGCACTAAATTTAGGCGCAAACTGTATTTATATAGCTGCTATAGGGAAAATCACTTTGTGTAGTGTAAATCCCTGTTTATATAGCGCTGTGGTGTGTGCTGGCATACTCTCTCTCTGTCTCCCCAAAGGACTTTGTGGGGTCCTGTCCTCAGTCAGAGCATTCCCTGTGTGTGTGCGGTGTGTCGGTACGGCTGTGTCGACATGTTTGATGAGGAGGCTTATGTGGAGGCGGAGCAGGTGCCGATAAATGTGATGTCACCCCCTGCGGGGTCGACACCAGAGTGGATGGATATGTGGAAGGTTTTACACGACAGTGTCAACTCCTTACATAAAAGGTTGGATGACATAACAGCTGTGGGACAGCCGGCTTCTCAGCCAGTGCCTGCCCAGGCGTCTCAAAGGCCATCAGGGGCTCAAAAACGCCCGCTACCTCAGATGGCAGACACAGATGTCGACACGGAGTCTGACTCCAGTGTCGACGATGATGAGACTAATGTACATTCCACTAGGGCCATCCGTTGCATGATTACGGCAATGAAAAATGTGTTGCACATTTCTGACATTAACCCAGGTACCACTAAAAAGGGTATTATGTTTGGGGAGAAAAAGCAACCAGTGGTTTTTCCCCCATCAGATGAGTTGAATGAAGTGTGTGAAGAAGCGTGGGCTTCCCCCGATAAGAAACTAGTGATTTCTAAAGTTACTGATGGCGTACCCTTTCCCGCCAGAGGACAGGTTACGTTGGGAGACATCCCAGAGGGTGGATAAAGCGCTCACACGCTTGTCAAAAAAGGTGGCACTGCCGTCTCAGGATACGGCCGCCTTAAAGGAGCCTGCGGATAGAAAGCAGGAGGCTATCCTGAAGTCTGTATATACACACTCAGGTACTATACTGAGACCTGCTATTGCTTCAGCATGGATGTGCAGTGCTGCAGCAGCGTGGTCTGATTCCCTGTCTGAGAACATTGATTCCCTTGACAGGGACACTATATTGCTAACCATAGAGCATATTAAAGACGTAGTCTTATATATGAGAGATGCACAGAGGGATATTTGCCGGCTGGCATCTAGAATTAATGCAATGTCCATTTCTGCCAGGAGAGTATTATGGACTCGGCAGTGGACAGGTGATGCAGATTCTAAAAGGCACATGGAGGTTTTGCCTTACAAGGGTGAGGAATTGTTTGGGGATGGTCTCTCGGACCTCGTTTCCACAGCAACAGCTGGGAAGTCGACATTTTTACCTCAGGTTCCCTCACAGCCTAAGAAAGCACCGTACTATCAGGTACAGTCCTTTCGGCCCCAGAAAGGCAAGCGGGTTAAAGGCGCGTCCTTTCTGCCCAGAGGCAGGGGTAGAGGGAAAAAGCTGCACCATACAGCCAGTTCCCAAGAACAAAAATCCTCCCCTGCTTCCACTAAATCCACCGCATGACGCTGGGGCTCCACTGGTGGAGCCAGGTGCGGTGGGGGACCGTCTCCGGAACTTCAGCGACCGGTGGGTTCGCTCACAGGTGGATCCCTGGATTCTACAAGTGGTATCTCAGGGATACAAGCTGGAATTCGAGACGTCTCCCCCTCGCCGTTACCTCAAATCAGCCTTGCCAGCTACTCCCCAGGACAGGGAGGTAGTGCTGGCGGCAATTCACAAGCTGTACCTCCAGCAGGTGATAATAAAAGTCCCCCTCCTTCAACAGGGACGGGGTTACTATTCCACAATGTTTGTGGTACCGAAACCAGACGGTTCGGTGAGACCCATTCTAAATTTGAAATCCTTGAACACTTATATAAGGAAGTTCAAGTTCAAAATGGAATCGCTCAGGGCGGTTATTGCAAGCCTGGAAGAGGGGGATTACATGGTATCACTGGACATCAAGGATGCTTACCTGCATGTCCCCATTTACCCACCTCACCAGGTGTACCTCCGTTTTGTGGTACAGGACTGCCATTACCAATTCCAGACGTTGCCGTTTGGTCTGTCCACGGCACCGAGGGTATTTACCAAAGTAATGGCCGAAATGATGATACTCCTTCGAAAGAAGGGAGTTATAATTATCCCGTACTTGGACGATCTCCTTATAAAGGCAAGGTCCAGGGAGCAGTTGTTGGTCGGAGTAGCACTATCTCAGGAAGTGCTACAACAGCACGGCTGGATTCTGAATATTCCAAAGTCGCAGCTGGTTCCTACGACGCGTCTGCTGTTCCTGGGTATGATTCTGGACACAGAACAGAAGAAGGTGTTTCTCCCAGAGGAGAAGGCCAAGGAGTTGTCATCTCTGGTCAGAGACCTCCTGAAACCAAAACAGGTGTCGGTGCATCACTGCACGCGAGTCCTGGGAAAGATGGTAGCTTCTTACGAGGCAATTCCATTCGGCAGGTTCCATGCAAGGATCTTTCAGTGGGATCTGTTAGACAAGTGGTCCGGATCGCATCTTCAGATGCATCGGCTGATCACGAGGGTGTCTCTGCTGTGGTGGCTGCAGAGTGCTCATCTTCTCGAGGGCCGCAGATTCGGCATACAGGACTGGGTCCTGGTGACCATGGATGCAAGCCTCCGAGGTTGGGGGGCAGTCACTCAGGGAAGAAACTTCCAAGGACAATGGTCGAGTCAGGAGGCTTCCCTACACATAAATATTCTGGAACTAAGGGCCATTTACAATGCCCTAAGTCAGGCAAGACCCCTGCTTCAAAACCAGCCGGTGCTGATTTAGTCAGACAACATCACGGCGGTCGCCCATGTAAACCGACAGGGCGGCACAAGAAGCAGGATGCCACAAGGATTCTCCGATGGGCGGAAAATCACGTGATAGCACATAACACTGCTGTTCATTCCGGGAGTGGACAACTGGGAAGCAGACTTCCTCAGCAGGCACGACCTCCACCCGGGAGAGTGGGGACTTCATCCAGAAGTCTTCCAGCTGATTGTAAATCGTTGGGAAAAGCCACAGGTGGACATGATGGCGTCCCGCCTCAACAAAAAGCTAAAAAGATATTGCGCCAGGTCAAGGGACCCTCAGGCGATAGCTGTGGACGCTCTAGTGACACCGTGGGAGTACCAGTCGGTTTATGTGTTCCCTCCTCTTCCTCTCATACCAAAGGTGCTAAGGATGATAAAAAAGAGAGGAGTAAGAACTATACTCATCGTTCCGGATTGGCCAAGAAGGACTTGGTACCCGGAACTAGAAGAAATGATCTCAGAGGACCCTTGGCCTCTGCCTCTCAGACAGGACCTGCTACAGCAGGGGCCCTGTCTGTTCCAAAACTTACCGCGGCTGCGTTTGACGGCATGGCGGTTGAACGCCGGATCCTGATGGAAAAGGGCATTCCGGTTGAAGTCATTCCTACGCTGATAAAAGCTAGGAAGGATGTGACAGCAAAACATTATCACCGCATATGGCGAAAATATGTTGCTTGGTTTGAGGCTATGAAGGCCCCCACTGAAGAATTTCAGCTGGGTCGATTTCTGCACTTCCTACAATCAGGAGTGACTATGGGCCTAAAATTGGGATCCATTAAAGTCCAGATTTCGTCCCTGTCTATTTTCTTTCAAAAAGAACTGGCTTCACTGCCTGAAGTTCAGACGTTTGTTAAGGGAGTGCTGCATATTCAGCCCCCTTTTGTGCCCCCTGTGGCACCTTGGGATCTCAACGTTGTGTTGGATTTCCTAAAATCACATTGGTTTGAGCCACTTCAGACCGTGGAATTAAAATATCTCACGTGGAAAGTGGTCATGCTTTTGGCCTTGGCTTCGGCTAGGCGGGTGTCAGAATTGGCGGCTTTGTCCTGTAAAAGCCCCTATCTGATCTTCCATATGGACAGAGCAGAATTGAGGACTCGTCCCCAATTCCTCCCTAAGGTGGTATCAGCGTTTCATTTGAACCAACCTATTGTGGTGCCTGCGGCTACCCGGGACTTGGAGGCTTCCAAGTTGCTGGACGTAGTCCGGGCCCTGAAAATCTATGTTTCCAGGACGGCTAGAGTCAGAAAGACTGACTTGCTGTTTATCCTGCATGCACCCAACAAGCTGGGTGCTCCTGCTTCTAAGCAGACTATTGCTCGCTGGATCTGCTCCACGATTCAACTTGCACATTCTGCGGCTGGACTGCCGCATCCTAAATCAGTAAAAGCCCATTCCACGAGGAAGGTGGGCTCTTCTTGGGCGGCTGCCCGAAGGGTCTCGGCTTTACAACTTTGCCGAGCTGCTACCTGGTTCGGGATCAAACACGTTTGCAAAATTCTACAAGTTTGATACCCTGGCCGAGGAGGACCTTGAGTTTGCTCATTCGGTGCTGCAGAGTCATCCGCACTCTCCCGCCCGTTTGGGAGCTTTGGTATAATCCCCATGGTCCTTACGGAGTTCCCAGCATCCACTAGGACGTCAGAGAAAATAAGAATTTACTCACCGGTAATTCTATTTCTCGTAGTCCGTAGTGGACGCTGGGCGCCCGTCCCAAGTGCGGATTGTCTGCAATACTTGTATATAGTTATTGCCTAACTAACGGGTTATTGTTATGAGCCATCTGTTCAGTGAGGCTCAGTTGTTATTCATACTGTTAACTGGGTATAGTTATCACGAGTTGTACGGTGTGATTGGTGTGGCTGGTATGTGTCTTACCCGGGATTCCAAATCCTTTCCTTGTTGTGTCAGCTCTTCCGGGCACAGTTTCCCTAACTGAGGTCTGGAGGAGGGGCATAGAGGGAGGAGCCAGTGCACACCAGTAGTCCTATTTCTTTCTTAGAGTGCCCAGTCTCCTGCGGAGCCCGTCTATTCCCCATGGTCCTTACGGAGTTCCCAGCATCCACTACGGACTACGAGAAATAGAATTACCGGTGAGTAAATTCTTATTTTCACTATATTACTGTAAGTCTGTGGCTTCCTGTTACTTTCATTCCCTTCTACACATGTCACTGCCCCTGTCACATGAAGCGCTGTCCACACTAACACATCACTCATCTCCTGAAATACCCTGTGCTGCTGGGGGACTCTGCTTCTTTCACTATGTAACTTTCAGTCTTTGGCTTTCTGCTACCTCAATTCCCCTCCTCACATCATGTCTTACAAACATACTACATAGATACATTACTCTGTGCTGCTGGGGCCCCTGTTCCTTCCATTATATAACTCTCAGTCTGTGGCTTCCTGCTGCCTCCGTCCACTCCTCACATTATATGACTGCCCATGTCACATGCAACCCTGTCCTCATTGACACACTGCAAATCTCTTGATATACTCTGTGCTGCTGGGGACCCTGCTACTTTCAACTCAGAGGGGTATATTCAATTAGGGTCGGATCGATTCCGACATGCATTTGTCGGAATGGATCCGACAACCCCTATTCAATCTCATCTCAATTCGACTTTTAAAAAGTTGAATTGAGATGAGGGACCCAGAGGAGGAGAGGGGGGGGGGGGGGGAGGGGAACTGCGGGGAGACCAGCGGGGACAGCCGCGGGCAGATGGAGGAGAGCAGCGTTACAGTAGCGCTGCAGAAGTACGTCTCACAGCCGCCCGACCTCAGGGCAGTGTCTACCCGGCTCCAGCAAGCGTGACCTCACTTGCTGGAGCCAGGTGGACGCTGGCGCGGGCGGCGAGGCTGTGGGACATCCTCCTGCAGTGCTGTGCTGTAGCGCTTCTCTCCCCTGTATGCCCTGCAGCTCTCCCCCGTCTCCCCGCGGCGCCTCCCCCCCCCCTCCTCTGGGTCCGACATCTCAGTCCGACATTTTTTTATGTCGGACTGAGATGGTCGGAAACGGGGCCATATCCTGTCGAATTTGGCCCCGTTTCACTCAAAAGTACGTGAATCGGCAGCTATACCGCCGATGCATGTACTATTCGACAAGTCGAATACCACGACTTGTTGAATAAAAACTGATGGGACTGAATAGGTCGAATCACTATTCGAGCTTAAAAAGTCGAAAACTGCCGTCTTTTTGACAGACAGCAGTTTTCGACCCTAATTGAATATACCCCTTAGTCTGTGGCATACTTCTTTCTCCATTCCCCTGCTCAAATCATGTGACTGCCCCTGTCGCATGCAGCCCTGTCCTCATTGACACACTGCTCATCTCCTGATATACTCTGTGCTGCTGGGGACCCTGCTACTTTCACTATGTAACTCTTAGTCTGTGGCATACTTCTTTCTCCATTCCCCTGCTCATATCATGTTACTTACCCTGTTACATGCAGCCCTGTTCTCACTGACACATCACTTGTCTCCTGCTGGGGAATTCTGCTCCTTTCATAATATATAAGTAATGGCGCAGGGGGAGTATTATGTATTGCCAGTTTAACACTGCGAACTAACAGCTCCAGTAGACTGTGCATAGACATTTGATCTGGAGGAGATCCAGAGAAGCCTGTGCAGTTTTGTGGGTCTCCCACTGTTTAGTATAGGTAACATCTCAAGATGGTGATATCTACTGAAGCTATGAAAAGCTATCAGATAAATTGAGCAGACACTACATTCCCCATAGCAGGTAAACTGCAAGACTACAAGGACTGCAAGATAAATCTGTATCCTGGTTGCTAGAAGACAAGTCTTCTCCTACAAAAAAAGACAGTGAAAGGGGTTATCACTGCTTCATAAATAGAGCCCTTAGGGCACCTTTTACCATTGTTGCGTCCGTGACTATGGGGTCTATTCATAAAGAAAATGAAAAATGGATGATACTTATCACTATACACCGAATCAGTTCAAAATATAGCTGTTATAAGTAGCAATTCATATATACTCACCCTTCTGTAGAAGCGATGCAGTGTCCTGGGCTCCAGAGATGCTCTCTTCTCCGGCAGTTCCCCTCTGCGGTCTTGAAGTCAGCAGGCGGGTCCTTCTACGCATGTGCAGCTGGCTGACCTCCCGGAAGGCGGCAGTGGTCGATGGCAGTGCTGGGTGCAGACAGATAGCAGGGAAGCTGTAGTTACCGCACCGCAGTTCAGGTTACGTCATCCTGAGATGGCGATCCTGAACTCCATGGAGAAGCAGTCGATGAATCGCACTCGGTTCACAGGCACGGAGTAGGGGTGCCTTCGGAGAAGTCAAGAACTTCTCCACGGCAACCTGCTCCACGAATAGCAGGAAGCAGAGAAAAGCCCTGTTTAACGCAAAACAGGCTTTTCTCTGCTTTATGAATAGACCCCTAAATGCCAACACTTGTATCGGCCCTTTCCCTGGTGTATAAGCGTGCCACTTTGAGTGTCTTTAGATGCCACCATCGGAATCAGCATCAGGTCCTTAGTGTGAATAATTCAGCACTAGCTGGACCAGAAAGGGTTAAGCAGATACAAACAGTTTCTGTGCAACGAAATTCCCTTGGCAGTTAATATGGATAAAAAGATCAGTGTTTGTCCAAATGATCTTTGCAGAAATATACTCACAGCGCGAAGTAACATTTAGTTAATAATTTAACAATGTGCTGTCTGTTGAATTTTATAGGAAAACAAGATCAATAGGCGGAAAAAAATGGGTTATTGAATTCTTCCTCTGCTTCCCTTTTATCCCCAAAGATGCAGATAATACCTTATTGATATCCTGCACGCTAGTCTCACTGCTAAGAAAAATTAGACTATTGATGTAAGTTAATGCAAGTTGTCAAAAATAATTGTTTTATTTACTGAACCAATGATGCAGTCACGGCTAGATACACCAATCTATAGGCAATGCTCTGATACAGACAGGAATATGAGATGCCAGGATCATTTTCACTTGGTCCTACTCCCTAGGCGGTTTTACGGGACATGTCAGTTCCGTGATCTGTTTATAAATGGAGCGTGTGTGCAGTTGCAAGGGGCTCCTTGTTTTCTAATCAGCATTTCTGTATAAAAGACAACAGGACATGTAGGAAGCTAAATATTTGTTCTTATTTTTCATAGAACTTGGAGCAAACTTTCAAAGCAGTAGTGTTCCCCTGACCGGCAGAGCCAACAATCCAACATAGCTTAATGTTCAACGTTTTCCATTCATCTAGAATATTACTATGAGCCTTATGTGGAGTAGAACGTGCGGCTGGATCTCATGTGTATTCGCACTGTACGTGCTCCGGAATTCAGCGCGCACAATTACGGATGCTGAGTTGAATACTGAGAGAGCGTGATGATGATCCAGGCAAATTATTCACGTCAGATATAGGGCCTAATTCAGACTGGATCGCTGCAGCGGCAGCGATCGCGGTCTGAAGACCTTTGCGGAGTGCGCACATGCACCCGGGAGCCCAGTGAGAAGCTAAAAGCATCTCAGGCCTGCGATCGCCTCTATCTGATTGGTGGGCATAGGCGGTCGCGGGGCAGGAGGGAGCGCGCCAATGGCGTTAGAATGCCGTTGGCTGGGTGCGGTGCAGACAACGCAGGTGTGTCCGGACCGCTGCGGGGGTGGGCCGCGGTGGCTGCGTGACGTCACACGCAGGCTCTGTGACCCAGGACGCGGCAGGTAGCCGTCTGCCAGCGCACAGGAGCAGTACGGATGGTGTAATGGTTAGCATTACTGCCTCACAGCACTGAGGTCATGGGTTCGATTCCCACCATGGCCCAACTGTGTGGAGTTTGTATATTCTCCCCGTACTTGCGTGGGTTTCCTCCGGGTACTCCGGTTTCCTCCCACAATCCCAAAAAAATATACTGGTAGGTTAATTGGATCCCAACAAAATTAACCCTAGCATGATTGTGTGTGCGTGTACATGTGATAGGGAATATAGATTGTAAGCTCCACTGGGGCAGGGACTGATGTGAATGGGCAAGTATTCTCTGTACAGCGCTGCGGAATATGTGTGCGCTATATAAATAACTGGTAATAAATAAATAAATAAATAAATAAGCTACTCAGCCGGTGCAAAAGCATCGCCGCTGTGCGATGCTGTTGCACCCGTGCAGGGGGGGGGGGGCATAGCCAGTGATGCGGGGTGGACTAGCCCTGTGCTGGGCGTCCCACCGCATGTCTGAGAAACTGATCAAAGATGTGCTAAATTTAGCACATCTACGATCAGATCTGAATTACCCCCATAGGCTGGTAAAGATGTGCATTAATGATGATGACACTAACAATGCATACAGCTCTGCAAAATTATGGCCATATGCATTTATTTACTCACCCGCAATGGAGGAATGTCTAGGTCCTGTATCTTACTTGCCTACTTTCCCAGAATATCTAGGAGACTCCAAAAATTGGGGGAGTTCTCCTGATCTTGTGAGCAGGGCTGCCATCAGAAATGGTGGGGACTGGGACTGACAAAAGAGACAGTCACCCCCTCCCGCACCACAAAAAAAAAGAAAATGATTCTGCAGCACCGCTCCACCCCTATGTGATGCCATACATTGTGATAATACATATAGGTGGACCTACAGGAATGCTGATGCGAAGGGAAGGCTTGTTTTAAGAAGTCCTTCCTGTGTATCTGTCCACTGTTGTCTCACAGCCTTGTGCAGCTCCATAGGTACTGGTGGTAGGAGCCAGGGGTGGGCCCCCCTCTTTGTAAGGGCCTGGGACACCAGTCCCCACAGTCCCCCCCTGATGGCTGTCCTGCTTGTGAGAGTTCACAACCCTCTCGGCTCTTTGCCCATTTTCCAAGTGAGGAGGCACCATTATAAGGTGAATTATCATGGGACCAAGGATGAAAAGAAGCAGTTCACGGCATTATGTCTCATGTGGGCGAGATGTTATGATGTGATTCACAGCGCCATTCCCCTCGCAACACCCACCGCAACTTCTCCTTTTATGTGCATTGAATTATGTGGCCCCATTAGACAAGGACATCCAGCTGATACACCAGGGTGCTGCTATATTCCAGTTATCTCAGTATTGTTCTACTGTTGACACTGCAGCTATGTGCTGGAGCAATTTTCATTCCGGTGTACTGTACAGAGGGAGCAGAGCTTATTGCTGCAAATTGTTGCCACGTCTATTGATTTGGAGGAATATCTACCCCTCCTTCCTGGTGATGTATGTTCCTGCTATCTGCTGAATACATAGAAGAATTAACGCTGTGCTTTTGTAAATATATTCTTGACACCAAGGGAGTGACTTTGGCGCTCAATAGACACTGCCTAAATAATTAGGAAAGGAAAAAAAACAAAGAGATATGTGAAAAACAACACTATAAAAGGCACTTGGCCTTTGTCGGGCAGTGTTATCATGCTGCTGCGCCTTTACAACGCTTCTAAAAATAAATTAGATTCAAATGCTTTCATTAAGGTTTCTAATGTCTGCTCAGCTCGTGAATGCCGAGGTATAAAACTATATAATTACTCATCCCTCTCAAATCCTTCTCCCGTGCTCATGAATGACGGAGTATTATTACAAGTGCCAGTTCTGGATGCACAATGCCCACTGGTAGGAGCTGAAATGTGCCCCCGTCCCTTTAGTAAGTGATATTGTATCAGAAGATATAGCCGGTGACCCTTTGACCTTGGGTTTCGGTAACATCATTGCACCCTTTCAATGTACTTAATAAGGAAGGAAACTGAACGCTGTATCGTCATCTTCCATTTCATTGTAACAATTACACATGGAGCTGGTATTAGATGCTATCTTATCCGTGCCACGTCTAGTCGGTGATTAGCCTCAATGTTTAAAAAGTTAATAGCACTTTAAAAAAATAAAATTAACTCTTACTTCACATATTGCATCTTATGATGGGCCATATTACACTTCTACAAACATTTACATGACATTGTCATGTATATGGATCTAGTCCTGTCTGGATGCATCCATTTAGGTTGTTATAGACCCTTGCTGTTGGTGCTTCTATGAAAGTGCCCCCCCCCCCTAACATGAGCAGAAACCAGACATCTCCATTCCCCTCTTATTAGAATCAGTGTCTGCAGCTATAATTAGTAGAATGTAGTCGAGCCTGGGAATGTGTTGCATTGCTAGGGGCAAGAAAGGAATTTTTTTTTCTTCGTCCCTTGAGGGTAAATTGGCCCCTCACCGGTGGTTTTGTCCTGCCTGACTCTGGGTGCACATAATTAGACATGATGTCTTTCATTAAATGTATTAACTGTATGTAAAACTCTATGTAGCTAACTATGTGAAAGTACTTTGTAATTAAATATAACAAAAAAAGGTGTCAGTATTGTGCAGTGGCTTCCCTGTTACACTTCTGTGCTAGATGTTGAACACCCTGACATTTGTAGGAGCCTCGGAGTATTCCTGACATTTGGGAGGAGCCTCTGAGTATCACTGACATTTAGGAGGAGCCTCTGAGTATCCGTGACATTTGGGAGGAGCCTCTCAGTATCCCTGCCATTTGCTAGGAGCCTCTGAGTATCCCTGACATTTGGGAGGAGCCTCTGAGTATCCCTGACATTTGGGAGGAGCCTCTAAGTATCCCTGACATTTGGGAGGAGCCTCTGAGTATCCCTAACATTTGGGAGGAGCCTCTGAGTATCCCTGACATTTGGGAGGAGCCTCTGAGTATCCCTGACATTTGGGAGGAGCCTCTGAGTATCCCTGACATTTGGGAGGAGCCTCTGAGTATCCCTGACATTTGCTAGGAGCCTCTGAGTATCCGTGCCATTTGCTAGGAGCCTCTGAGTATCCCTGACATTTGGGAGGAGCCTCTGAGTATCCCTGACATTTGGGAGGAGCCTCTCAGTATCCCTGCCATTTGCTAGGAGCCTCTGAGTATCCCTGACATTTGGGAGGAGCCTCTGAGTATCCCTGACATTTGGGAGGAGCCTCTGAGTATCCCTGACATTTGGGAGGAGCCTCTGAGTATCCCTGACATTTGGGAGGAGCCTCTGAGTATCCCTGACATTTGCTAGGAGCCTCTGAGTATCCCTGACATTTGGGAGGAGCCTCTGAGTATCCCTGACATTTGGGAGGAGCCTCTGAGTATCATTGACATTTGGGAGGAGCCTCTGAGTATCCGTGACATTTGGGAGGAGCCTCTGAGTATCCCTGCCATTTGCTAGGAGCCTCTGAGTATCCCTGACATTTGGGAGGAGCCTCTGAGTATCCCTGACATTTGGGAGGAGCCTCTAAGTATCCCTGACATTTGGGAGGAGCCTCTGAGTATCCCTAACATTTGGGAGGAGCCTCTGAGTATCCCTGACATTTGGGAGGAGCCTCTGAGTATCCCTGACATTTGGGAGGAGCCTCTGAGTATCCCTGACATTTGGGAGGAGCCTCTGAGTATCCCTGACATTTGGGAGGAGCCTCTGAGTATCCCTGACATTTGGGAGGAGCCTCTGAGTATCCCTGACATTTGCTAGGAGCCTCTGAGTATCCCTGCCATTTGCTAGGAGCCTCTGAGTATCCCTGACATTTGGGAGGAGCCTCTGAGTATCATTGACATTTGGGAGGAGCCTCTGAGTATCCCTGACATTTGGGAGGAGCCTCTGAGTATCCCTGACATTTGCTAGGAGCCCCTGAGTGTCCTGATATTTTCTAGAGCCCACCTAACATTTACCGGATTTTAAAAATCTTCTAACAAGATCCTTGTATAGTGCACATGCTGACCCCCAGGGCTGTACTACTGGTCTCTATTATGGGGTTTAGACCACCAGTGTGGAAAGCTATTTCCCCCAGTCCCATTATCTACTCTTACTGCCCTGAAAATCTGCCTCTCCCTCCTCATCTCAAATCCACTGTTTCCATTCCTAGCCTGTTAGGCCACTATACCCTGAAAAGCTCAAGTAAACTTCTAGTGTTTCTCCCAATTCCCTCCTCAGAACTGTATCATACTACTACTGTATGCTTTGCCTCCTTCAGTGATCCTCTGAGCTGCAGACCATGTCACCCACCCACCCTCCTCCGGCACTACTCTGTGTATCACTCTGCACTTCTACTTACAGAAACTATGTAACAAGCACAGGAGCAGTGGCACTCGGAAGGGAGAAGATGTGGGCAATGTAAGACCCTCACCCCTGCCACACCTAATTTCCTCCTCCTGAGAGGAGGTCCTGGCCTCACTTTCTAATAGATGTGGCCCCAGCTGTTAGCACGCCAACACCAACTCCTGGAATGTGATATTGCCCAGTCAACGAAGCTCAACCTATCCAGTACCTATTCGAGAAGGGTTTATTATACCTCTGTTAATTGTTTATTAATATTTGTGTGCTGCAGAGTAAAGGGGGGTACACACATAGCGATGTGTGCGCATATTCTAAGCAATCTGCCTAGAAATGAAGCACACATCTCTCTGTGTGTATGCCCCATAGCGAGAGCGATGCACGGTTCCACGCGTTGCTATTGCTGACTCTAGATTGGCCTGCATGCAGTACAATCTAGTACATCGCTCACTTCCCCGCTGTGTGAAACGAGCGCCCGCCCCCCCAGCACACATTGCGCTGTATGCTGAGCAGGGGGAGAGATGTGTACTGAGCGCTCTGTGCTAGATCACTCAGCACACATCTCTGTACACATCGATACGTGTGTACGGCCTTTAAGTTATAGCTGCATTAATACCAAATAATAATAATAAAAAATCAACAACACAGAGGGCATCATGTGGAGTTGAACTAAAGTCGGCCACAACTGCTCCTGCATCGCGGTCACATAAATAAATGCTCATATTTCCCATATACATAGTTGTACGCATCTTTGTGGGCGGACCCCCCTATCTATACACTTCGTCATCACTGCACTCTTGTACCAGCTATACAGGTACTTGGTGCATGCGATACGCCTGGAAACTAGTGTATTAACGCTTAGGTCCTGCTTTGCATAACCTGCAGTTCCGTCAATGTGTGACCTCTGAGTTTTGCCTACGTGGCAACACCTTGGGGCAGATGTATTAAGCCTGGAGAAGTGAATAATGCACCAACCAATCAGCTCCTAACTGTCATTTTTCAAACCCGTAATGATTGGCTGGTGCGTTATCACCTTCCACTTATCACTGTTTTATCATTTCTCCAGGCGTAATACATCTGCCCCATTGTTACAGCTCTGTTCAGCTTCTTCAGGCGTACGTGTAGATACGATCAGAATGAGCCCATCCGTGTCCCTGATATAAGTTCCGAACTCTGCGCAGCGCAAAACCACCCAAGATACGCTCTGCAAATAGATGTACATTGAAGTCAGCATCAGCCTCAGTGTGTGTATATTATAATAAAGCATAAAATAAGAATTTACTTACCGATAATTCTATTTCTCATAGTCCGTAGTGGATGCTGGGACTCCGTCAGGACCATGGGGAATAGCGGGCTCCGCAGGAGACAGGGCACATCTAAAAAAGCTTTTAGGTCACATGGTGCGTACTGGCTCCTCCCCCTATGACCCTCCTCCAAGCCTCAGTTAGGTACTGTGCCCGGACGAGCGTACACAATAAGGAAGGATCTTGAATCCCGGGTAAGACTCATACCAGCCACACCAATCACACCGTACAACTTGTGATCTGAACCCAGTTAACAGTATGATAACACAAACGAAGTAGCCTCTGAACAGATGGCTCACAACAACAGTAATAACCCGATTTTTGTAACAATAACTATGTACAAGCATTGCAGACAATCCGCACTTGGGATGGGCGCCCAGCATCCACTACGGACTATGAGAAATAGAATTATCGGTAAGTAAATTCTTATTTTCTCTAACGTCCTAGTGGATGCTGGGACTCCGTCAGGACCATGGGGATTATACCAAAGCTCCCAAACGGGCGGGAGAGTGCGGATGACTCTGCAGCACCGAATGAGAGAACTCCAGGTCCTCTTTAGCCAGAGTATCAAATTTGTAAAATTTTACAAACGTGTTCTCCCCTGACCACGTAGCTGCTCGGCAAAGTTGTAATGCCGAGACTCCTCGGGCAGCCGCCCAGGATGAGCCCACTTTCCTTGTGGAATGGGCCTTTACAGATTTAGGCTGTGGCAGGCCTGCCACAGAATGTGCAAGTTGGATTGTACTACATATCCAACGTGCAATCGTCTGTTTAGACGCAGGAGCACCCAACTTGTTGGGTGCATACAATGTAAACAACGAGTCAGATTTTCTGACTCCAGCTGTCCTTGAAATATATATTTTTAATGCTCTGACAACGTCCAGTAACTTGGAGTCCTCCAAGTCGCTAGTAGCCGCAGGCACCACAATAGGCTGGTTCAAGTGAAATGCCGAAACCACCTTAGGGAGAAATTGAGGACGTGTCCTCAATTCTGCCCTGTCCGAATGGAATATCAGATATGGGCTTTTGTATGACAAAGCTGCCAACTCCGAAACTCTCCTGGCTGAAGCCAGGGCCAACAGCATGGTTACCTTCCATGTAAGGTATTTTAAATCTACCGATTTTAAAGGCTCAAACCAATGAGATTTGAGAAAATTTAGAACCACGTTCAAATCCCACGGTGCCACTGGAGGCACTATTGGGGGTTGTATATGTAGTACACCTTTGACAAAAGTTTGTACTTCAGGCACTGACGCCAATTCCTTCTGGAAGAAAATTGATAAGGCCGAAATTTGAACTTTAATGGACCCCAATTTGAGGCCCATAGACAATCCTGCTTGCAGGAAATGTAAGAATCGACCCAATTGAAATTCTTCCGTTGGAGCCTTCTTGGCCTCACACCACGCAACATATTTTCTCCAAATGCGGTGATAATGTTGTGCGGTCACTTCTTTCCTGGCTTTAATTAAAGTAGGAATAACTTCCTCAGGAATGCCCTTCTCTTTTAGAATCCGGCGTTCAACCGCCATGCCGTCAAACGCAGCCGCGGTAAGTCTTGGAACATACAAGGTCCCTGCTGAAGCAGGTCCCTTCTTAGAGGTAGAGGCCACGGATCCTCCGTGAGCATCTCTTGAAGTTCCGGATACCAAGTTCTTCTTGGCCAGTCCGGAGCTACCAGTATTGTTCTTACTCCTCTTTTCCGTATAATTCTCAGTACCTTTGGTATGAGAGGCAGAGGAGGGAACACATACACTGACTGGTACACCCACGGTGTTACCAGAGCGTCCACAGCTATTGCCTGAGGGTCTCTTGACCTGGCGCAATACCTGTCCAATTTTTTGTTGAGGCGAGACGCCATCATGTCCACCTTTGGTTTTTCCCAACGGTTCACAATCATGTGGAAAACTTCTGGATGAAGTCCCCACTCTCCCGGGTGAAGGTCGTGTCTGCTGAGGAAATCTGCTTCCCAGTTGTCCACTCCCGGGATGAACACTACTGACAGTGCTACGACATGATTCTCCGCCCAGCGCAGAATCCTTGCAGCTTCTGCCATTGCACTCCTGCTTCTCGTGCCGCCTTGTCGGTTTACGTGGGCGACTGCCGTGATGTTGTCGGACTGGATCAACACCGGCTGACCCTGAAGCAGCGATTTTGCCAGGCTTAGAGCATTGTAGATCGCTCTTAGCTCCAGTATATTTATGTGAAGAGACGTCTCCAGGTTTGACCACACGCCCTGGAAGTTTCTTCCCTTTGTGACTGCTCCCCAACCTCGTAGGCTGGCATCCGTAGTCACCAGGACCCAGTCCTGTATGCCGAATCTGCGGCCCACTAACAGATGGGCAGTCTGCAACCACCACAGGAGAGACAACCTTGTTCTCGGTGACAGTGTTATCCGCTGATGCATGTGCAGATGCGATCCGGACCATTTGTCCAGCAGATCCCACTGAAATGTTCGTGCATGGAATCTGCCGAATGGAATCGCTTCGTACGAAGCCACCATCTTTCCCAGGACTCTTGTGCATTGATGTACTGACACAGTTCCTGGTTTTAGGAGGTTCTTGACAAGTTCGGATAACTCCCTTGCTTTCTCTTCCGGGAGAAATACCTTTTTCTGAACCGTGTCCAGAATCATGCCCAGGAACAGCAGATGTGTTGTCGGGGTCAATTGAGATTTTGGAAGATTTAGAATCCACCCGTGTTGCTGAAGCACTACTTGTGTTAGCGCTACACCGACTTCCAGCTGTTCTCTGGATTTTGCCCTTATCAGGAGATCGTCCAAGTAAGGGATAATTAATACGCCTTTTCTTCGTAGAAGAACCATCATTTCGGTCATTACCTTGGTAAAGACCCGAGGGGCCGTGGACAACCCAAACGGCAGCGTTTGAAACTGATAATGACAGTCTTGTATCACGAACCTGAGATACCCTTGGTGTGAGGGGTAAATCGGGACATGTAGATAAGCATCTTTTATGTCCAAGGACACCATGAAGTCTCCTTCTTCCAGATTCGCTATCACTGCTCTGAGTGACTCCATCTTGAACTTGAATTTCTTTATGTACAGGTTCAAGGATTTCAGATTTAGAATAGGCCTTACCGAACCGTCCGGTTTCGGTACCACAAATAGTGTGGAATAATACCCCTTTCCCTGTTGTAGGAGGGGTACCTTGACTATCACCTGCTGAGAATACAGCTTGTGAATGGCTTCCAAAACCGACGTCCTTTCTGAGGGAGACGTTGGTAAAGCAGACTTTAGGAACCGGCGAGGGGGAGACCTTTCGAACTCCAGCATGTAACCCTGAGATACTATCTGCAGGACCCACGGGTCCACTTGTGAGTGAACCCATTGATTGCTGAAAATCTTGAGTCGACCCCCCACCGTTCCTGAGTCCGCTTGTAAAGCCCCAGCGTCATGCTGATGGCTTTGTAGAAGCCGGGGCGGGCTTCTGTTCCTGGGCAGGGGCTGCTTGCTGCCCTTTCTTACCCTTTCCTCTGCCTCGCGGCAGATAAGACTGTCCTTTTGGTCGCTTTTTATAGGAGCGAAAGGACTGCGGCTGAAAAGACGGTGTCTTTTTCTGTTGGGAGGGGGTCTGAGGTAAAAAAGTGGATTTGCCGGCAGTTGCCGTGGCCACCAGGTCCGAAAGACCGACCCCAAACAATTCCTCTCCTTTATATGGCAATACTTCCATATGCCTCTTGGAATCCGCATCACCTGACCACTGTCGCGTCCATAAACTTCTTCTGGCAGATATGGACATCGCGCTTACTCTTGATGCTAGAGTACAAACATCCCTCTGAGCATCTCGCATATAAAGGAAAGCATCCTTTAATTGCTCTAGAGTCAATAAAATACTGTCCCTATCCAGGGTATCAATATTTTCAGTCAGAGAATCCAACCACACTACCCCAGCACTGCACATCCAGGCTGAGGCTATTGCCGGTCGCAGTATAACACCAGTATGTGTGTATATACTCTTCAGTGTAGTTTCCAGCCTCCTATCTGCTGGATCCTTGAGGGCGGCCGTATCAGGAGACGGCAACGCCACTTGCTTTGATAAACGTGTGAGCGCCTTATCCACCCTAGGGGGTGTTTCCCAGCGCGCCCTAACCTCTGGTGGGAAAGGGTATAATGCCAATAACTTCTTGGAAATTAGCAGTTTTCTATCGGGGTTAACCCACGCTTCATCACACACGTCATTCAATTCCTCTGATTCTGGAAAAAATACAGGTAGTTTTTTCACCCCCCACATAATACCCCTTTTTGAGGTACCAGCAGTATCAGAGATCTGCAAAGCCTCCTTCATTGCCGTGATCATATAACGTGTGGCCCTATTGGAAAATACGTTTGTTTCTTCACCGTCGACACTAGATTCATCTGTGTCGGTACCCGTGTCGACTGACTGAGGTAAAGGACGTTTTACAGCCCCTGACGGTGTCTGAGACGCCTGAACCGGTACTAACTGGTTTGCCGGGCGTCTTATTTCGTCAACTGACTTTTGTAATGTGCTGACATTATCACGTAATTCCATAACTAAAGCCATCCATTCCGGTGTCGACTCCCTAGGGGGTGACATTACCATCATCGGCAATTGCTCTGCCTCCACACCAACATCGTCCTCATACATGTCGACACACACGTACCGACACACAGCAGCCACACAGGGAATGCTCTAATCGAAGACAGGACCCCCTAGCCCTTTGGGGAGACAGAGGGAGAGTTTGCCAGCACACACCAAAAGCGCTATAAATGTATATAAACAACCCTAGAAGGTGTTGTTTACTATATATGCGCTCTTAATATATAAATATCGCCAATTTATGCCCCCCTTCTCTTTGTTACCCTGTTTCTGTAGTGCAGTGCAGGGGAGAGACCTGGGAGCCTTCCTCACCAGCGGAGCTGAGCAGGAAAATGGCGCTGAGTGCTGAGGAGAATAAGCTCCGCCCCTTTTTCGGCGGGCTTTTCCCCGGTTTTTAAGAAACTGGCCTGGGTTAAAATACATACATATAGCCTTAATGGCTATATGTGATGTATTTATTTTGCCACTAAAGGTAATTATATTGCTGCCCAGGGCGCCCCCAGCAGCGCCCTGCACCCTCCGTGACTGAGTCAGTGAGCCGTGTGACAACAATGGCGCACAGCTGCCGTGCTGTGCGCTACCTTCAAGAAGACTGAGGAGTCTTCTGCCGCCTGCTTTCCGGACCTCCGTTCTGCCGTCTCTTCAGCGTCTGTAAGGGGGATCGGCGGCGCGGCTCCGGGACGAACCCCAGGCTGACCTGTGTTCCGACTCCCTCTGGAGCTAAGTGTCCAGTAGCCTAAGACTCCAATCCATCCTGCACGCAGGTGAGTTGGAAATCTCTCCCCTAAGTCCCTCGATGCAGTGATCCTGTTGCCAGCAGGAATCACTGAGATTGAAACCTAAAAAAAAACTTTTCTAAACAGCTCTTTAGGAGAGCCACCTAGATTGCACCCTCTCGGACGGGCACAAAAACCTAACTGAGGCTTGGAGGAGGGTCATAGGGGGAGGAGCCAGTACGCACCATGTGACCTAAAAGCTTTTTTAGATGTGCCCTGTCTCCTGCGGAGCCCGCTATTCCCCATGGTCCTGACGGAGTCCCAGCATCCACTAGGACGTTAGAGAAATAGGAAATGCATCTCCCAGGAAGGGGATCTCTAGAAAACAGTCCACTGCATTTCAGTTTTTTGGCACATAGAGGGGCGATGTACTTTTGGCGATTTAGTCTGCAGACTATTTACAATTGCATACTATCCCCTTATTCCAGCCTCCCATAGACACACCTCCCAACTGTCCCGATTTTGGCGGGACAGTCCCATTTTCTGTTCCCCCCGTGGGTCGCAGTGTTCTGCGGTGGGGGGCAGTTGGGAGACCCTCTCTCACTTGCTGCTTAGCAGAGTAGCGATGAATAGACACTGTGCGCATAGCATCTATTTATCGGGAGAGAGGGACAGGGAGCTTATCAGCAGCTCACAAAGTGTCGGGCATGCCCTCACAGTTGTGAAAATGAGATGTGGCCTCGCAGGATCATGGGCCACGCCCCCTAGCTGTGAAGCCATGCCCCCTAAATTTGGGCACGCGCATTTGTCTCTCCTTCCAGCTGGCAAATGTTGGGAGGCATGCACAGAGCAGTCATGGGGCCATTGCGGACAACCTACAGTATCTGTACATTTTATTCCTAGTTTTAGTACCTTTGTTTGTTTTGCTTCCAGCCAGATCTCTGTAGAATACATCAGTCGGAGTAGTGCATGCATGTTATACATTGGTATAACACTTCCGCTGGTGACTCATTCAATCAAAGCTTTGATAAAGCCTCGTCCCGTCTGTCACAGAACAATGATGCACTCTTTTCCTGAAGTATAAAGACCAGCTACGTGTTCTTTCAGTACAGGGCAGCAGCCTTTCACATACACAATAGTTCTCAATCCACTGTACACTTACAAATCCCCTAGTCCGGCAGAACTATGGCTTAGTTTCTGCCGTGCCTTCAACTTCTATTTTATCACAGACTTTGAACTGTAATTAGAGTCTCCTCCCCATTATATACACTTATCAAGAAAATCACCTATTAATTGATTTCAATTACTCATAATTGTCCCTCATACATTTCAATTAGTCTTAACTGTTGTTCTCAGCAATGGTAGTCAATTATGTAATTAATCAATGTTGGTATAATAACAGCGGCCCTACAAACCGATGGCATACGGCGAATCAGCGGAAATCTAACAGATTTCTTTTCTATCCAGTCGTGGGCAGTGAGCTAACCAGTTGTAAAAGGGATATTTAGCAGCGCGGGGCATTTAAAGTCATATTTTTAGAAATCATACACTATGGGTTCCGAGCACAGGTCGTCACCCCTGCCGGCAGTATACAAATGGAAGGTGATTTCAATTAAAAGCTGCTAAACGCTGTACCTCCAATTAGAATGACACAGAACAGGTCACCCATGACGGACAATTATGCTTCACGCTTTCCAGCCAGGCTGCTTATTCCTGAGAAACAATGCTATTTTTGTAATGTTGATGTATGGGACCATCTCAATCAATCTCCCAACAGGTTAAAACCTGAGAGACACAAAGTTGGTTGCTTAATTTAATTGTCATTTTTAAGAGACGTATTTGCAACAATTATAATTAGTTGTTGCAAAATTGTCTGTTTATACATGCAGTGGTTGAGAAACATTTGTACATCTTGTTTAGTGTTAATCCTACTGACTGCTATCACATACGTATATTGGTTAACATGGTGGAAATACGCGAATAGAAATCGCAGCCAATCAGACAATTGATTAACTTGTACTGATCTGATGAAAGCTTGCAACAAATTAAGTTGCTGACCATTCGCACGAGGGACCTTATTCAGTAAGGATTGCAATTTCTGCTAAAACGCAGTTGCTGCGATCAAATAGTTTCCACCCAGAAATCGCGAAAAACGCCCATTGCAGAAATTGCGAATGCATCGCAATATGCGGGCTGATCACGAAACCATACGCAATTCCCGGAACTTTGATTCCTTTTTGCGCCAGGCAAGGTCATCCATAATTCTTGCCACACAAGAGGCTGGAAGTGGTCATTGCTGACGCCCTCCTTAAAAACGCCTGGGCACGCCTGCGTTTTCTCAGACACACCCAGAAAACAGCAGGTTTCAGCCCAGAAACGCTGGCTTCCTGTTAGTCAAACAGCGGCTGCATTGCAATTACGATGTGTACGCAATTTCTGTCACTATGTTTACTCACGCGTGCGCAATGCGAACGATGTGCATATGCAGTCGTTCGATAATCGGCTGGATTGCGATTGCCAAATTTTGCAATCCTTACTTAGTGTACAAACATGGAGTAGGCCCATGGGATCTCAAACAGTCACTTCCTGTCAATCACTTTTTGATGAAATCCTCATTGCGAGCACCTTATCACATGCACACTGCGTCCGATCACCACACATGCGCAGTCTGCCAATAATCGCTGTGTTGCGTGAACATCGGCCTTTGCATACAAACATGAATTAGGCCCTAGAAATTGTATATACTTTTCAACCCTTCCAAGCTCCAGAATCCAATTGTCACAGTTATTTCTGTAAGTGAAAGTTCCTGGATCCTCAACACCTCATTGGTTTCACAGAGGATTACATATATACATAGTACATACATAGATACAAATACTGTACACAAAATGTAGATGCTCCCACACTGCATGCACAGAAATACACATAGTTGGGAGCTTCCACCCCCTACCCATGTTTTTAGTTTGGTTTCACCATCAATTTGCTCTTACACAAGCTACAATATGTGCAAATGCTTTCTTTACAGGATGCATAGCCCAAAATCATGCAAGTTGTGCTTGGGAAACAGCCCCATAGTGTCTGCATAGTATTTAACACTACAGGCCAGCATATCATGTTATAGTGGTATATAGAGGTAAGAAACATTTTGGACCATTACAGTAAAAAGCTTTACCCACTGTACGTAGATGGACCTAATGGCATTCTTATAGACGATGACCCGGCCTATCCACTTCTCTTTTACTGTCCTTTGGTTCATTTGATACAGGCCATTCCCACTTGTGTCACATGACTCAGATTGAAACGCATTAAGTCAGTGTGGGCAACACACACTTAGATATAAGTTCCACCTTAGGGAACAAACGTTTCTTTATATTGTAAGTGGCACCAAACACCACCATGATAATTATTGATCATGTTGGATGGATTGTTTAAATGTGAACGTTGTATCAATGCTATATATTGTTGTATACGTTTAGGGTATGTTAATGAGATGGCCCACATCTGGACCGAATGACCCTATAGGTATATAATGGTATATAATTAGGTATATAATGTGTGCACATTAGACTCCACCCATATCTTGATAAAAATCCACTACAGGATCGAAACAAATTGGTAGGGGCAGTCTGGCCTGGATGAAAGGAGACCCAACTGATGGAGGAAGGAGATAGCACTTGTGAAACAAGGACACGTTTTCTTATCATCATTCAATCTCCCGAAACCTCTGGTATGAGTCCCCTCATCACAATGTACTGTCTGTTTATGGTTTGGAATAAAAGCTTTATATATATGAACCTTTTACTCTTTGGCACCTATTTTCCTATATGTATGGTGTGAAAACCCATGAGTGAGCAATTACATTTATCTCAGAGGAAAAAAGAAAGGAGAAGGTCCCATCCCATCATGAGGGGAAAGCCCCACCTGATGTGCCTGCTTAACTTTCGGAGTTGTGAGTGTTCTGCTAAGGGGACATCCCCGTTACCTTACACACATAGTGATGGTGTTCGTGCTGATAAAGGAAAGATCCACCCAGGGGTGTATTAACAGAGGAGGAGGCCCGTGTGCAGCCCCCCTCCATCCGGGTCCCTTTCTGTCTAGCTGGCTGCACAATAGAGTCTGAGCACTAGGGGGAACAGACTCTAGTGTGCATGTGCAGATCTCCAGGGAAATGGCACGGTGGCCATTTTCTGGGAGATTTCCTTACTGCACATGTGCAAAAAGCCAAGAAAATGTCCAACGTGCCATTTTACCGGTGATTTCTGGAAAGGTACTGCTGTTGTCGGGGGACTCCGGAGAGGTGAGTATTGAAAAAGTGGGTGCAGCGTGTGCGGTGTGGACCCTCCTGGACTCAGGGTCCTGTGTGCACCCATTTATATATTAGCTACTGGATCCACCTGATGTGCCTTTATTTGCTTATAATTTGTAAGTGCTATGTTGAGGGGGTTCCTCCATAAACTCATATCTACAAATAGGAACTTTGATATGCCTTTATGTTGAATACCCTTCATGTGCTTAACTGTATTACACAAGGAGTTTTTTGTGTTTATTTTTTCTCCATTTTTCATATCTACTCCACCAGTGAAGCCGATAAGGAGAAACCCTTCACAGAACCTAAGGAAAGTGTGGCTAATGTTTATATTGAGCGCCATTGTATGCATTTTTTTTATAACTACTTTTATTAGGCACAAATAGGTGTGGTCCCCATTCTTTTGTTGTACATAGGCTGCAAAGTGCGCACTAGGAGAGGACCACCAAATTTTATGATGTTGATAAGTACGCCCAGAAAGCTCACATATCACCACTAGCCACTGGTGTGTGCCTGTCCAACTGTAAAATAGCCTTGTCTTGTCCAAACGTCCTGCCGTGATACAGGGCCTTGACGGAATAAACTTTCAATCTTCATTGGTATTATTAATGCATTATTGTTATCGTCATTGTAGGAATAGCATTCGGATAACATAGGTAGTTTATTCACACACTTTGTGATTTATATGTTTAAAACTTTAGCTGAGTTTGAAACTACAATCTCAATTAGGATATAGGATGAACAGTTGGATTTCAGAAGAATGCTTCTTACATCCGGCCAGCGTATGTGAATCAGTGTCTCCGGCCATGGGCTAGAACATGATATGCCGCCCCACAAACATGAACAGTACACTTCATTGAGCATCCAATCCTTGGTATTAAGGCTGCAAGACAGCCTTGTGTTTAGCCATGAAGCCCGTTCTGACCGTCCATTTGCATCTTAAGTTTCATTTCACAGACTCTTTAATGATCCTGCTTCTCCTCTGATGCCAAAAGTGGGAAGGAACAAAGATTTATTTAACAAAATCTACAGTAAAAAAACAACAACAACACGATTACTCTGAATACCAAAACAATCTACACTTTTTGTTAAATACTCTAGCATCCAGTGCTTTAGCCCATACAGGAATTTATTTATTTACTTATTTATTTATTTATTTATTTATTTATTTAATTTGAACAGAAATTTGATTATTTTTGTGACTGTTATGAGTATTATTTTTTTTTAAATTCTTTATGAACTATGGAGACAAAATTTTTTTTCCGGAAAACATCCACGCCAGCGAAGCCGCAGGCAAACGCTAGTATCTATCTAATTAAATTGTCATATTTGTTTGTCTGTTTGTTCCGGCATCATGCGAAAACTGCTGGATGAATTTGCATGGCGTTTTCACTATTGTATAGCTTAGTGACCTAGAAAGAAACTGAGGCATGTATGATCACGATGTGACATCAGGGTTAGGAGCACTAAAGGAAAAACCAGACACTTGACACTCAGGGCAGGCCACTGAGAGTTGGTGTTCCGATCATGCTTCTGCGGAACTTGACCCCGCCCTAGTTATGCAGTGGAACCCGACTTAAAGTGACTGCTCTGCAGAAGAAACTAAATGAGGCAGAGATACTAACAGGATATGGAGCATGCGAGACTGTGTTTACACCACACTTGCCCACTCTCCTGGTTTCTGCAGGGGACACTCGATTCTTCGGGTAGTCCCCTGCACCCCTGGAAGAGTGGGCACCCCTTCTGTATTCTGCCCACTTCATAGAAAAGCGGTCAGAATGCGGAGAACTATATGGTAATCTGAAATGGGTGGTGCCAAATGGCTTATTTCCATAACAATCGCTTCATTCTGCTCCACCCCCTATTCAAAATATGTGCTAATTGCGACAAGTTCCCCCGTTCCCTGTCACCACCCACCTGTTTCTACTTTCTGGGCATCTCCCGGAGAGAAGATTTTCAAAGTATGTAAGTATGGTTTACACCACGTATACTCCTTATATCCAACAGTTTTCCTTTTCAATCTAAGCGCCTGCAGTGTCCTATAAACGTCTGTTTCGATATGACGATCAAAAAATCGCAGGGATAACTGCTCAGGGCTGCAAGCGTGCAGACCACCTGCGTCCCCCATAGTTAGCGTTACGTGACTTGCTAACGAGTTAGTAACCCTAAGCATTTTTTTGTGGTAATACCTGAAGGAAAACCTACAAATATTGTTTACAAAGAAATTTTGTGATCAATGTGTACAATATAAAATATACACCACAATATTAAGTGGCACTACTGTCTTTGTAAAATTAGTTCCGCTGAGCAATAACAGACATCCACACGTGCGAAGCTGCAGGCAAATGCTAATATAAAGACACGTTTATTACTGTTGTACCAATAACTGCACAGAGGTCAAGGGTCACCAACTGTTTATAAAAGGAAGAAGGTTTTACTTCCAGCATAGGAAAGGATTCTTTACTGTAAGAGTGATTAAATTGTAGCGTTTATTACCCCACCTGCTATAAGTAACAACCAACATATAAAATAACACAAACAAAAATGAGAACATGTTGCAGGTAAAGGTGCCCATACACTTTTGTGACTTCTCTGAGGGAGAAGTCACATAAGATTTCCCTTGAACCGCCCAGCAGCTTCCCAGGCAGCAGGATCGCATATGATATATTGTATGCGGCAGGCCCAGCGCATACCGCTCAGCAAAGGGATGCACTGCAGGTAGGTGCCAGGGGGGAGAGGCGCCTACCTGTCCTGCATCCCTGTGCTGAGTGCTAAATTCGCTGTCCTGCTGATGCCGGCTGCTGAGCCTGTCAAACTCTATGACAGGCAGCGGCGCCGGCATCATGAAGCCTCCTCTCCCCCCCTGTCACATGCTCACTGTGCAGCCAGTCACAGTGTGCTGGGTGGATCGAAAAGGGGGCGGAGCTTTGCGGGAATAAGGGGCGGAGCTACACGGGACCAGGCTGCAGCCTGCATCACAGGAGGACGAGTTTCCAAACTTTTTCATGTAAGTGGCTGGAAAGAGAGTGTGTGTGTGTGTGTGTGTGTGTGTGTGTATACATGTGTGTGTGTGTGCGCACGCGCAGTGGGGGTCATTCCGATCCGATCGCACGCTGCACTTCTTCGCAGCCCTGCGATCGGGTCGGAACTGCACATGCGAGGCGGCTGCATTGCGCAGGTGCGTCGTCGCCGTGCAGCGACACCGCGAATGAAGAAAGCTGTCGCAGTGGCGACCGTAAGAAGATTGACAGGAGGAAGGCGTTCCAGGGCGTCAACTGACCGTTTTCTAGGAGTGGTTCGGCAAACGCAGGCGTGTCCAGGCGTTTGGAGGGTGGATGTCTGACGTCAATTTCCAGGACCTGCATCGCTGGATCGATCGCACAGGGTAACTATTACCCTGGTCTAGTTCTACACAAAACTTTTTTTGCATAGCAGGGCTGCACAAGCGTTCGTAGCCTTGCTATTACAAAAAGCCCTCCCCCATAGGCAGCGTCGAGTTGATCGCACGGGCAGCAAAAAGTTGCTACGTGCGATCAACTCGGAATGACCCCCAGTATGTACATGTGTGTGTATGTATGTATGTATGTATATGTGTATGAGGTGTATGTGTGACTGTGCAGCATAATGTGTGTAAGTGTTACTGCTTCAGGGGGGCGTTGCGTCTTGTATAAGCGTTACTGGTACAGGGGGCGTTACGTGTGTAAGCGTCACTGGTACAGGGGGCGTTCATGTGTAAGCATCACTGGTACATGGGGCGTTGCGGGTGTAAGCGTCACTGATACAGGGGGCATTACGTGAGCAAGCGTCACTGGTACAGGGGGCGTTACATGTGTAAGCGTCAACGCTACAGGGTGCGTTACGTGTGTAAGCGTCACTGCTGCAGGGGGCATTATGTGTGTAAGCGTCACTGGTACAGGGGTTGTTGTGTGTGTAAGCGTCACTGGTACAGGGGGCGTTATGTGTGTAAGCGTCACTGGTACAGGGGGCGTTACATGTGTAAGCGTCACTGCTGCAGGGGGCGTTACGTGTGTAAGCATCAACGCTACAGGGTGCTTTACATGTGTAAGCATCAATGCTACAGGGTGCGTTCGTGTGTGAGCATCACTGGTACATGGGGCGTTGTGTGTGTAAGCGTTACTGGTACAGGGGCATTACGTGAGCAAGCGTCACTGGTACTGGGGGCGTTGCATGTGCAAACGTCACTGCTACAGGGTTCGTTACATGTGTAAGTATCAATGCTAAAGGGTGCGTTACGTGTGTAAGCGGCACTGCGTCTTGTATAAGCATCACTGGTACAGGGGGCGTTACGTGTGTAGGCATCACTACAGCAGGGGGCGTTACGTGTGTAAGTCCCACTACTACAGGGAGCATTGTGTGTATAAGCATTATGTGCGCTGTCCCTTTGTAAAGTACGGGAGGGTGCAAATTTATAGTTTGCAGGGGGGCGCCGAACACCCTAGCACCGGCCCTGGTATGCGGTTCTTTTGCATACAATGTATCGTATGCGATCCCAGCCATGCCTGTGGGATCCGAGATATCTATAGTGCAGTACTTCCGATCTAGGGGCTCCGATCCGATGCTCAGAGCCTCACAGGACCGCACATCGGATTGGATCGTAGCTAAAGCACATGCGATTTGCCCGTTTTCATCCGATTTATCAGCCCGAAACGTCGGAATCGGATGAAATCGGGCAAAATCGCACTAGTGTTTGGGCACCTTAAGACTGCAGAGCACAGTAGAACTTCAGAACAGAGTAAACCAACTTATTGTATTTGAGACTGAAGTTCTGCAGAGTTCATCTAAGTGCAGCTGTATGATTGAAGGTTACTTTACAATGAAGATTACAAATAAACAGGAAGATGGTCAACACGAAATGGAGAAGAGCCAAAAGGCTAGGGAAATTATATTTTACAGTTAAATATTACATAGCAGGGCTTTAAGTTGATGTGACACATACTCGTTATCTCCTGATTAACTGCCTTTACATTTACTTTTTTTTTTTTTGGAGTGGAGTCCCCCTGTCAGTGTTATATTCAATGTCTATTCTTTATCAGATTAGACAGGGCTGAAGTTTCACTGGTCTGACTCCTGCCATTCTGTTTGCATTCACTGGGACTTCCTGTTCTGTGAAAGTCAAGCTCTCATTCACAAATAAGCCAAATCTTATCTCTATCTACTAACCCCAAAGAATAGAGTTTAGTTTCTCTCTGTTCAGCATAGGTGACAAATTTCTGTGCAACAAACTTCTTGATAGGAAAATGTAAAAGAAAAGTTATAATAACAAATGTATGGAATCTGCAGTATAACTACCTCTCACAGTTCTAACAAACATTTAAAGTTAGGTTGGATATTATATACATAATGTACTAGATACAAAGGACTAGATGTTTTGCCACAAAGAAATTGTTATAAAATCTCAGAAAAAAGCAAAACAATACATGACACAGATCACTGTCGTCAGACCTGTCTTTTGCCTTCTTACACATACTGCATACATTACTTTTCCAACAATTTTGATACATTTTCCTAAAATCAGGATCTTAAACTGGGCATACAGTTATTTGGTTTTATATATATATATATACATACACACATATATACACACACACACACACACACACACACACACACATATATATCTTTATCACAAACATATTTATTTAATTGCTTCCAACGTCCAGCACCTTGGTTTCAGGAGTCTGATACACTGATACAAACAGTGAGAATTTAGAAAGGGAGCAATAGGGCAGGTCCTGGATATATGTAATGGCCAGGACCCTACCTACTGCAACAAATGCTGCCCTTTGGACCCCCACTAAAGAACTATTGGAGGAAGGGGAGGGTCATCGCTAAATAAATACTTTTAACAGGAAAAAAACCCTATAAGAATTACCATGTGCAAACCAATAACAAATATAATTATTCTTGACTGTCAGAGTCTAATGTGTATGAGTCACTTAATGTGTTTCAGTACTATATATTTTATGTTAGTTATTCATACATTTAGTATAAGCAGATATGTATGACATTTGCTAGGATATTCAATTATCCGCACTGTAGGGTGCAAAGTATCGCCAGGGGGGCTATCTAATTAGCCCTGATAAACCAGCGCATGCCGCGGTTTAGCGGGGATTTTGTTTCACCTGCCTCCGGGGCTATTTCACCTGAAAACACACAGGTTTTACTGAACCTGTGTGTTTTCGAGTGGAAATGCACTTTTTAATGGACGAGCTAATTGAATAGCCCGACTGCAAAACCCGAGAAAACATAGGGAGTAATTCTGAGTTGATCGCAGCAGGAAACTTTTTAGCAGTTGGGCAAAACCATGTGCACTGCAGGGGAGGCAGATATAACATGTGCAGAGAGAGTTAGATTTGGGTGTGGTGAGTTCAATCTGCAATCTAAATTGCAGTGTAAAAATAAAGCAGACAGAATTTACCCTGCACATAAACAAAATAACCCACCCAAATCTAACGCTCTCTGCAAATGTTATATCTGCCCCCCCCCTGCAGTGCGCATGGTTTTGCCCAACTGCTAAAAAGTTTCCTGCTGCGATCAACTTGGAATTACCCCCATAGTTTTTTTTTACACCAACTGAATATCCCCCTTGGTCTAGTTAAAAAAAAAAAAAAAAAAACTTGGACAAGTTTGGAGTTTTCCATGTAAAGGCCCATGAACCGAACCGCTCAGCACACATCTCTCCCCCCGCTCAGCACAGCGCGATGTGTGCTGAGCATGTGGGGGGAGACAGGGGGGGGGGGGGATGCTCCTGCTAGATTGGCCAATCTAGCACCAGGGATAGCGATGCGCGGGGCTGCGCATCGCTATCGCTGTAGGGGGTACACACGGAGCAATAATGCTTAAATTCTAAGCAATCTAGTCAGATTGCTTAGAATATCGCTCCGTGAGTACCCCCCTTTAGTTCATTACCTATCAGCAGTGCTTCCTATCCTGTGTAAAATACTGTACTCCCACACATTAGATTTTTCTTTTTCTTTTTGGTTATAGGTTGATAAAGTTCCTTTTTCAAACACATGAAAGACAGCATAATGAGCACGGAAATGCTACTCATAGAAGGAGAAGGTCATATATTTGGCGCTTGCTTCTTTTTTTTCTTTTTAAATGAAATTAAGGCACATTTAAATATTACAATTTAAGATGAGCTCTCTAAAACAAAAATATGCCTGTTATTTCAATGTGAAACCAGAGCTCTAAAAAGGATTGTGAATAAAGAGAAATGTGTACAGGTCGTTAAAAGAACCATATTGCTTGGCAGGCTTACAGACTTTATCCCATCCCCCTAAACCTTTTCATTTCCTGTGTTTCGTAATAAAGAGATGCGGGACGGCGAGGGGTTAATGCGGCTGCAGAGCTTGACAAGTACAAGGTGAAGTGGGTGGTCATACTCTGAAAGGCGTCCTTAACCCCTCTTGGCTGAGATTCTAGTCTGTTGCTCTCTGCAGATCCTCACTTCAACACTTGTCGATAGGAATCAAAGTGAGCCCATTGCGGAAGAGCGGGCTTTCATTCCTACGGAACAGCACTTAGGGCTGGCAGGCTCACTTGCACCTATATAATGCACAGCCTGTCAGACCTACAGTCTCTGGGAAGAACACACTTTATTCTTTTTGTTGTTGTTTTGTTTTTCCAAAAACATTGGAAAAAGTTTACCATAATTGTTAGTTTCCACATAAATATCATGTGACAATTAAGTCCAACTTCATTGTGGGCGGCAGCTGACTGATTAAATGACAGTCACTAATTAAGTGCGGATTTTTAAGGGTTACAGAAACCTTTAAATTAATTTAGACATATATATATATATATATAGAGAGAGAGAGAGAGAGAGAGAGAGAGAGAGAGAGAGAGAGAGAGATACTCTACTTTTGATATACACACTGTAAACATAAGGAGCTTATTTCAAAGCAAGTTTAAATATGGTGACATGAGCAACTAATTGTGTCATAGCGGCCATATTTTTGCACAGTAAATTCTCGGTTGCTATGGGTTATAGCATCTGAAGAAAGCAACCTGATAACGGAGGAGAGCGACAGGGAGTACTGTATATACTTACAGCATGACATGCATATAAACTGTACGAAATAAAAAGTTACTGTACGTATGACCGCAAAGAAAGTTCAAGCCCGTTTTAAAGCTCATGCTTTGATTTGCTTATGCGCAGATCCAGAAGATGACAATGATTGTGTATTATCTGTCTATTACCTCCCTGTCTGAGCCAGACTGTGGGCATTAGAAAGTAGCTGTGTAGATCAATGCCCCCCTGAGTTTTGGGAAGGGGTAGGGGGTGGGGCAAGAAGTGTCCATTCTGATGCCTGAGGTACCTCTCAGAGGCCCTGATGATGGAGACCAACACAGAGAATAAGAATGCTTAGAAAATGTGTTTTAGCTCTAGGTCTAATAGAACTACATTATATAACTATTGTTGCTATAGTGCAATTTTTAACATTTCCAGGTGGATAACCCCTTTAAATAGACTTGATGGTTCTACATAAAAAGTAGCTTAGATGCCTTATTAATCCTGTTCCACTCTATGGAGTTCTCAAGGGAAATATGGAAAGTGTTTCCAACAAGTATTCATAGAACTTGTAGAAGCCGCTTCCAAAACGTCTTTGGAAGAAGAGTAATCAATCATCATTGTGTTATTTGTTCTCTTGGGTTCAATTAATTGTATTGAAAACCATGGTCTCAAATGTCAGTAGTAGGAAGATGACAGCCAGCTGTATGTATTGGTCACTCAAGATAGGCATTGTCTTCCCGGCTTTGCAACCAAGATATCAGGAGAACTGGTGACAACTGAATATGGGAAACATAAAACAATCATTTAGGCCAAGTTTGGAGCATAAACAACTATTCACAGCAGTCTATGTATGGTTCTGTCACCAGCTGAACTGTACTGCTTGGATAAGCCACAGTAGCCAATCAGCTGCCTTGACAACCTTTAAATGCTAGCTGATAACTGGAATAAATGCCAGCTGGAGCATCATCAGGAGCAAGTCTCTACAGAACCACCCAGAACCTCTGCAGCTTTTCTACATTCATGGTCAAAAGTGTGGGGGGGGGGGGGGGCTGGGGAAGGGAGAATTTAGGAATTTAGACATTTTGGCCAGTGGAGCTCTCACTTTAGAATACTTGCCTACTCTCCCAGAATTTTGTGGACACTCCAGACTTTAGTAGCACTCTCCAGAATTCCAGGAAGAGTAGACCAGCCTCCTTGATCCCATCAAACTTCTGCAGTGGGAGCTTGATGGTGCAATTTGCGGTGAAACACATAATTATGGTCCATCAGCATTGTACAGTGGCTACAATGATGCCATTCACAATACCGGGCCACCTTGATGTCCTATGAAGGCTCTCAAGGAGGGGACATTTAAAATGTAGGTAAGTATCTTCTTGAACCAGATAATGAATGTAAAAAGTGTTCTTTCTACTTGATAATACTGAAAACTGATCACTGCGTTTCACAAGAGATACCTTTAGTGGGTTATTTTTGAAGTGAGAATTGTATTTCTGGAGAGTTAGATAAATAAGTGCCTTTTCATTCGGCAATGTCTTTTTAAATGCAGAACATACTAAGCAGTTCCATTATTTCCAGAGTCCTTTGCTTCATAAGAAACTTCCAACAGACAGCAATGTATGTCTCACAGAAGAGGGTTACTGCACACATAGCTCGTGAATCTGGTTTTACTCAAGTTGATGAATAGCTCAAATAGAAATCCAGTATAGCGTTAGATCATAGTTAGATCAATATTGTATATGGTTAGTAAAGTAAATACTGAATTATATATCTTTCCTTAAAAAAACAGCATTTATTTTCTCTAGGGGCAGCAAGAGTGAAATTGGCAAATAATAATAATAATAATAATAATAAAAAAAGGTTAAAACAAGATCTTAAAGATGAACGTTCAACCTGATGCAACTGAAAATACTTTGTGTCATTTAAAAAAAAAAAGTGGTACTCTCAGCACCTTCCAACAGAAACTCTGCACAGGAAGGAAAAATAAACAAATATAGCTAAGGGAATTGATATTTAGATTCCTCCCAAAAATATTTATACATTAAAGTGGACTGTCATAAGGAAGGGTTGGGGCATTTATCGATCTATCTGGGTTTCTTTATAATAAGTGCTGTAAGATAATGTACGTTTTCTCCCCATGCATTAGTCCAGGAGACAGACCACTTTGTAGCATGCATGTTACGTTATACTGTGTATACGCACAGTACTGTCGTCCCTCCATCGCCCTTGCTTTGTATGTCAGCAAGTACGAAGAGCTGGAAGGGCTGACATACAGGAGAGAGGCTGTAACTGCATTCATCTTCAATACAATACGGGCCAGCCTCCATCCTTCCAGCCCTTTGTATGGGGTGGTCTTCAGGTTGCCGGCGGCCGGCGACCACCATACCGGCGCCGGAATCCCGACCGCCGACATACCGACATCTTTTCTCCCTCTTGGAGGTCCACGACCCCCCTGGAGGAAGAATCTGGTCGCCGGGACCCCGACCGCCGGCAAACCACACTGCACCCCTTTGTATGGGTGCATGCGGCCTCTTGGGTGCGGTACAATCTAGTCCTTCTCCTGTGTGAATCAGTGTAGGGACAACGATAATCATCTTTCTATCATCTAACTAAATATACGGGATGTAGTTATGTGACCGGCAGTCAAGAGACCGCTGGTCACAATACTGACAACTATATCCCGCCCTCTCACAATCCGGACAGTTGGCATGTCGACTAGCAGGGACTATTCCCACTCGTGGGTGTCCACAACACCCACAGAGTGGGATTAGAACCTGTGGCGAGCACTGCGTGGCGAGCCTGCATGGGGCTTTGTTGTACTCACTCCCCCCCACCGGCATTATAATTCACGGGATCCCGGCGTCGGTATGGTGACCGACAGAATCCCAAGCGCCGGTCACCCATACCCACCCAAATATATCACCACGCTTTTTCCTGATAAAAAAAGTCTTCTGCAGCCTTTATTGGAATACACTGACTAATCTGCCACATTCAACATAAAAAATATATAATACAGTCACTGAAATAAAAGCATAAATTGAGAAAAAAAATATAGTATCATATAATTTTGCCCTACGTATGTCAAAATGATATTTAAAAAACAAAACAAAACATACCAATAACTGAATAAAAAAATACCAATAATTCAAAGATATCTTTCAAAACATTGTTTTTTTTTTTGGTCTTGTACGCCAGTGAATGCAGAAAATATACAGAGGAGCACTACCAGCGGTTATTTTTGGTTTACTCTGCAGCGTTTGCGGGTGCATGTGTATGCATGCACCCGCAAATTTTAGCAGAACAAAGGCCTGCAATGGCAGAGTATTGCCACGATTGGGGTAATGCCACGCCATGCAGCACTTTTCAGAAAAGATGTGTGAGGACACATCTGTAGAGGCCAATTTCTGATTGAGTAACACACAGTAAATCCATAGTGTTGTAGTATGAATGACTCATTTCATCTAGAAGGCATCAAATAACAAATAGTGATTTACAAATAATCTTATGGTCACGATAGATAGATAGATAGATAGATAGATAGATAGATAGATAGATAGATAGTCTAGATTGAGGTCTATACCTCATTGAAAGATCTATGTAATCTCAGGGGTGTGGTTCATAGGGTCGACAGTGTCTAGGTCGACCATGTTTGGGTCGACCACTATTGGTTGTCAGTAACAAGGTCGATAGGGATGCTAGGTCGACAGGGTCTCTAGGTCGACAGGTCAAAAGGTCGACATGAGTTTTTAATTTTTTTTGGTGTAGTTTTCGCCGTACAGTGACCAGGAACCCCAATTAGTGCACCGTGTCCACTCGCCATGCTTCGGGCAAGGTGTCTCGCGCCGCTACCACGGCGCTCGGCACAGGTTACTATTCCCAATCGTAGTCTGCATGGATCGTTAAGTATGAAAAAGTTCAAAAAATGTGAAAAACTCATGTTGACCTTTTGACTTGTCGATCTAGAACATGTCAACCTAGGGACCCCGTCAACCTTGAAACCCTGTCGACCTAGTTACTGTCGACCAATAGTGGTCAACCTAAACATTGTCGACCTAGTAACTGTCGACCTAGAGACTGGATCCCTAATTTCAGACAAGTTATTTTTGAGGTCATTTACAAAGGGACTTTTTATTATTTCTACACCAACTTGCAGACTATAGAGAGCAATGGAACCACAAAGTCAACAAAACAAAAGGGTAAATATTTCTCATTGGGTTGTGGCCAAGTTGGCATTACAGCAGGAACCAGAATCGGGTAGAGAATACGTATGGAAACTGTGCTGGAAATACCCTGTGAAATGCTCCCTAAAAATATTTTCCAAAGCTTTTTCTTAAAGAATAGTTAATGTGTTTTTTTGTTTTGCAAACTCAGCACATAGCAGATATAAAATAGATGTGTTTGAAAAACATTAATTCTGGTATTGTGTCAAATTGCTATTATACTTTATATTTCCAAAGTTATAATTGTTTTTGCACGTTTTTGTTGATTTTTAATTTTGTAAATGGTGTATTGTAAAAGTACATTACTTTAAATTATATCCCACTAATACTTCACATGGCAGGAATTTAATATGTATTTTTGGCCTGTTTTAAAAGGAAACACTGAATGGAGCAGAATACACTGTTCTCGCATGAATACTTCAGTAAACTCATGAGTTTTATGCTTTAATAATTCAAAACACTTTATGCATAGTCTACTCTGTTCATTAAAAGAAACTGCTGATAGTGCACTTGTGACATATAAACGGCTTTTTGCCCTAAAATGGTATAGCTATAAAAAAGAAACAAAAAAAAAAATACAAAACACAATTAAGTCCAAAAGGACATTAAAAGACTATACAAAAAAAAAAATCTAGAGAAATAGAGAAATAGTAGACAGCAACTGATGGGGTTGATATGGGCAACATAACAATTCTCTGTTTTAGAAGCCTTAGTAAATTTACCCCTAATAGTGTGGACGGACCCATTCTACATTGTAAGAGTGTGGACGGAATTCTTACCTTAACTTATTTATCTATCTTCTTCAGAAAGTGTTAAATATTACATTTGTGCCAAAGTCTTGCTCCTTTTGTCCACTATCAAAATCCTTGATTTACTTGACTGTTATTTGTGTGAATTCCAGCTATCATCAGGGCCGGCTCTACCATTAGACAGCTTTAGGCTTCTGCCTAGGGGCGCCAACTCCTGTAGGGCGCCGCTGGATTAATCTAGCAAAAAACTGAAGGATGTCTCTGTATGCGGCCTCCTCCTCCTTTTACAGCTGGCTGCTGTTGAGGGTCTAATCAGGTACGGCCGCCGCTATCAGGCTGTACCTGTGTCTCAGCACTTCCTCCGTGCTGACGTGTAACATCAAGTCGTGTGAAGGCACATAAGCGGCGGATGTAACTATGGTACCCGAGGGGCGCCCCCATCCGCTCATCATAGCCCTGATGCACCCCCTCCAGGCCCCTGGATCCCGGCTCTCCAGCAGCAAGCAGCACCTTGACTACATGTCTGCACCCGCAGTGTCGCTGTAATACTGCTGCCGTCTGGAGCACTGGGGCTCAATACAGTATATATGGAAGGGCCAGTAATGAACTTACAGATGGGGGGATGGAACACAATAAGGAACACACAAATATATGTATGTGTGTGTATATATGTATGTATACACATACTGTAAAATTAAATATTCCCACCAGACCCCATATGCACATGTAATATATATATAGGGTTACCACCTCATCCCTTTAATTCTGGATATTAATTACACAGGTTCTGTGGCTGATTAAAACAAGGTGAAATGGAGTCTTGAAGTCAGCCAGCCACAGAACCTGTGTAATTAATATGTGTCCAGAATTAAAGGGATGAGGTGGTAACCCTAAATATATATATCTAATCATACATTATATATATATATATATATATATACGCTGCTCACAAAAATGAAGGGAACACTACTTAAACAACACATCCTAGATCTGAATGAATTAAATATTCTTATTAAATACATAGTTGAATGTGCTGACAACAAAATCACACAAAAAATATTAATGGAAATCAAATTTATTAACCCATGGAGGTCTGGATTTGGAGTCACACTCAAAATGAAAGTGGAAAAACACACTACAGGCTGATCCAACTTTGATATAATGTCCTTAAAACAAGTCAAAATGAGGCTCAGTAGTGTGTGTGGCCTTCACGTGCCTGTATGACCTCCCTACAATGCCTGGGCATGCTCCTGATGAGGTGGCGGATGGTCTCTTGAGGGATCTCCTCCCAGACGTGGACTAAAGCATCCGCCAACTCCTGGAGAGTCTGTGGTGCAACGTGGCATTGGTGGATGGAGCGAGACATGATGTCCCAGATGTGCTCAATTGGATTCATGTCTGGGGAACGGGCGGGCCAGTCCATAGCATCAATGCCTTCGTCTTGCAGGAACTGCTGACACACTCCAGCCACATGAGGTCTAGCATTGTCTTGCATTAGGAGGAATCCAGGGCCAACCACACCAGCATATGGTCTCACAAGGGGTCTGAGGATCTCATCTCGGTACCTAATGGCAGTCAGGCTACCTCTGGCGAGCACATGGAGGGCTGTGTGGCCCCCCAAAGAAATGCCACCCCACACTATTACTGACCCACTGCCAAACCGGTCATGCTGGGGGATGTTGCAGGCAGCAGAACGTTCTCCTTGGCGTCTCCAGACTCTGTCACGTCTATCACATGTGCTCAGTGAGAACCTGCTTTCATCTGTGAAGAGCACAGGGCGCCAGTGGCGAATTTGCCAATCTAGGTGTTCTCTGGCAAATGCCAAACGTCCTGCACGGTGTTGGGCTGTAAGCACAACCCCCACCTGTGGACGTCGGGCTCTCATACCACCCTCATGGATTCTGTTTCTGATCGTTTGAGTAGACACATGCACATTTGTGGCTTGCTGGAGGTCATTTTGCAGGGCTCTGGCAGTGCTCCTCCTGTTCCTCCTTGCACAAAGGCGGAGGTAGCGGTCCTGCTGCTGGGTTGTTGCTCTCCTACGGCCTCCTCCACGTCTCCTGATGTACTGGCCTGTCTCCTGGTAGCGCCTCCATGCTCTGGACACTACGCTAACAGACACAGCAAACCTTCTTGCCACAGCTCGCATTGATGTGCCATTCTGGATGAGCTGCACTACCTGAGCCACTTGTGTGGGTTGTAGACTCCGTCTCATGCTACCACTAGAGTGAAAGCACCGCCAGCTTTCAAAAGTGACCAAAACATCAGCCAGAAAGCATAGGAGCTGAGAAGTGGTCTGTGGTCACCACCTGCAGAACAACTCCTTTATTGGGGGTGTCTTGCTAATTGCCTATAATTTCCACCTGTTGTCTATTCCATTTGCACAACAGCATGTGAATTTGATTGTCAATCAGTGTTGCTTCCTAAGTGGACAGTTTGATTCCACAGAAGTGTGATTGACTTGGAGTTACATTGTGTTGTTTAAGTGTTCCCTTTATTTTTTTGAGCAGTGTGTGTATATATATATATACACACACACATGGTGATTTCAAAAGTCGCAGTAGACCCTTTTGTTTCAAAAACTGTGCAGGAAATGGGAAAACTGACTTACATTCAAGATGGCCGATTTCAAGATGGCGCCCGTGTTCGGCACATACCCTAAAAGACATCCCACCTCACCCATACCTTACTGGAGTATTCAGTTTTCCCATTTCCTGCACAGTTTTTGAAACAAAAGGGTGTACTGCCACTTTTGAATCACTCTGTATATATTTGTAATTCCTGCAAAAATTAGAAATTGGCCTCAGTGTCCTATATAATTCCTAGCATGCCAGCTAGCATGTATACATAGGCAGAAAGAATAGCGGTCACTCAAGGATTGTAAACTGAAAGTATATTGTGAACAAAGTCACAAAATCTTGTGACTATGTTCACAATATACTTTTCACTTTAAAAGTCCTTGAGTGTTGCCCCTTTTCTCTGCATATGTATAATGATGCAATTCACCCCAGCCCACCTAGTGGCCACCTGCATCTCCCCTCCAAGAGGTGATTGTAAGGAGGTTGCAGAATAGAGGACGCAAGTCTGAAACTTTGCCTAGGGTGCAGAGAGACCTTGCACCGGCCCTGGCTATCATGGGATATGTCCATGGCCTCTGTGTCATCTCCATGAATGGATCCCTGCGTCATTTATCACATGACCAAAGCTTTGGTACATAAAACCTGAAAAGCACAATTCAGGACGTGGAAGGGGTGGTGCGGGGGTGTGCAGGACAGTATGGAACACAGAAAAGGGGTGTGGGCGCAGTATAGAACACAGAGATGGGGTGTGGGGGGCAGTACAGAAAATAGAGCAATGGTGTGGGGTCCGGGGGCAAAACAGACCATAGATATGGGGTGTGGGGCAGTATGGAACATTGAGATTGAGGTGTGGGGGTAGTATGGGACATAGAGATGTATAGTGGGCAATATTGAACATATGGTGAGTGAAAAGTATTTCCGTGTGCAAGATATGTTGCCTGCAGCCCCTATTTCATCATCTTTACTCACTCTCCTGGCAAAAGCTAGCTATATATATATATATATATATATATATATATATATACATACATACAGAGCCGGCCCTAACCAATATGATGCCCTAGGCAAGATTTTGGCTGGTGCCCCCTAGCACCACCACTGGTTCCGCCTCTGACCTTGCACCTCTTTCCCAGCACCATCACCCCTCCCCATAACAGTCCTTATTTTGGTGTTTGTACCCCCTATATTTTAAATAGGAACAGTTTGCATATTTGGCACACAGCCCAAAAAGGGGTATGTTCTTGCTGTGGAGGGGCATGGCCACACAATAGTAACCCCAATTCCAATTACGCCACACAGTACTGCAACTTTATTCACATTTGATCATGTGATAGTATCCGTAATTCATATTACATCCCACAGTAGTATCACTTTACCTTATAAACATTACTCCTCACAGTAGAGCCTCTTATTCACATTAGATCACACTGAATTGTTCCTTATTCACATTACACCATACCCTATTGCTCTTTATTCACATTAGACGACACAGTAGTGCCCTTTCTATATGCAACGACACATAGTAGAGCACTTTATACACATAATGCCACAGAGTAATGCCCCTTACACATATGAGACACATTATTAATGTCCTTATAAACATAATGCACCTTACGCATTATGACAACCTTTATTAATGTCCTTTTACACATAATGTCCCTTACACATATGCCGCACATTATTAGTGCCCTTATACGCATAATGACACACATACAGTAGTACCCTGTTACACATATGCCGCACATTATTAATAATGTGCGGCATATGTCCTCATAAATCTTGCCTCAATGCTAATGTTGGACACCTTTTTTTTATGAAAATGCATCTGATTTGCATTGCTATGTGGTTAGGATGCACAAGCAGCTTCTGCTGATTAAAATGATATGCAGCATGCCTATATACTGTGTGAGACTGTGGCTGTATCTGCATATGAAATGTTACACACAGAATATAGGCATGCTGCATATCATTTTAATCAGCAGAAGCTGCTGATGCCCCTAGGCATATCAAATGCCCTAGGCAATTGCCTAGTTTGCCTATGCCTGGCTCTCTATATATATGTATATATATATATATATATACACACATACACACACAGGTTGAGTATCCCATATCCAAACTTTGTTTAATACACAAAGTTATAACAATTATTGGCTAAAATGACCTTCAGGCTGTGTGTATAAGGTGTATATGAAACATAAATGCATTCTGTGCTTAGACTTAGGTCCCATCACCATGATATCTCATTATGGTATGCAATTATTCCAAAATACGGAAAAATCCCATATCCAAAATACCTCTGGTCCCAAGCATTTTGGATAAGGGATACTCAACCTGTATATATATATATATATATATATATATATATATATAGAGAGAGAGAGAGAGAGAAAACATGTACCACCTACTGAGCATAGTGACATAGGGGGAGATGTACTGTACTGGGCAACTTCTCCACTGATTCACTTCTCCATTGTTATCACTGCCTAGTACATCTCCCCTATAGCCGCACTGCCTGCTGCACCCCTGGTTTAGATATATATATATATATATATATTTATCACACACACACACACACACACACACACACACACACACACACACACACACACACACACACACACACACACACACACACACACTAATAGGGTGAGTCATCATTGGCTACAAAATTAGGCATATTAGTAAATTTGTTTAATAAACTTTAAAAGTAATTACCAGGAACTAACAAATGATTCAACATTTTAGCTAACACCATTATTGGTAAGCTAGTGGAAAATCGCAACATTTACAACCCATCTATATTTGCATCGCTTAAAGGTATAAGATGAGGGAGATTCAAAGTGTGTTAAATGAATGAGTGAATGAATAAATGAATAAATGAACAAATGGATGGATGGATGAATAACAGCAGTAGCCAAATGAAACTGATCGCATTCAATACACTAAACTGAAGGCACCTGTAGGACTTGTGTATCACTGAGCAGGCTCCTGCATTCTGTTTGATGTGAAACCAAAAAAGGAAGGGATGAAAATATATCCAATGTGAAAAGTCCCCATGGGAAACTCAAGACGAGGCGAAGGCCAAGAGAAGCAGGTTTCACGGCGTTACACAAAAGCACAAGGCTTGGGTTTGGCTGTGAGACATCCGCAGATCCAGTGGAATAAAATGATGACTCTGTTACAAACTGTCCCCCTTCCCCCAATCCTGTGTATTTCTTCATTTAAAGTGACTTCGTTTACACACTGTCTACCAGAGCAGCAGCGATCTAATGATGTTACCGTTACTCCCGTAATGCTGTAACCAGGGTATATATCCCCTGTGCCACATTTCATTAGAGCTTATATTGAGGCACATCTCTTCCCCGCACCTAGCAGAAGCTGCCATGTTGTAGGTTAAAGCAATACTAACAACAATCCAACTTGTTCAGTAAGATCAGGTGACATCACTGGGGCAGTTTGTGATGTCATCAGATTACAGTAATTGTGCAGGCTACCTTATTATGGATATTGGTACAGCCCATAAAATGAGATCCACTGTGCAACATTTATACTTCACCTTACTCCAATTACTTATATCTTTTATATATATATATATATATATATATATATAATATATACACACACTTTATATATACACACGTGCCTATCTATATCTATATATGGGTGGGGTATGCATTGCTGGTGCAGGAAAACCTAGCATACTGACCATGTGCAGGGGGGGGGGGGGCGAGTACAACGAAGCCCCTTGCGGGCTCGCCACAGGTTCTATGCCCACTCTGTGGGTGTCATGAAATAGTCCCCGCTGTCGGCATGCCGACAATCGGAATTTGGGGGTTCCAAGTTGTAGCCGTCGGTATTGTGACCGGCGGTCTCCTGACTCCCGGTCACATAACTACATCCCTATATATATATATATATATATATATATATATATAAATATATACACACACACACGTACACACACACACACACATACACACAATTGTAGCACGATGAAATTATCGAACTCTACAAGCCATACCACAACACAACAGCTATGACCTATTGATATCAACTATGTGAAATGTTGAAACTATACAAACCAATAATAATAAAGATAATGCGATTCCTAATCTTGCTTCTTTTAGAAACGATAATAATAATACAGGTTGAGTATCCCATATCCAAATATTCCGAAATACGGAATATTCCGAAATACGGACTTTTTTGAGTGAGAGTGAGATAGTGAAACCTTTGTTTTTTGATGGCTCAATGTACACAAACTTTGTTTAATACACAAAGTTATTAAAAATATTGTATTAAATGACCTGCAGGCTGTGTGTATAAGGTGTATATGAAACATAAATGAATTGTGTGAATGTACACACACTTTGTTTAATGCACAAAGTTATAAAAAAATATTGGCTAAAATTACCTTCAGGCTGTGTGTATAAGGTGTATATGTAACATAAATACATTCTGCGCTTAGATTTAGGTCCCATCACCATGATCTCTCATTATGGTATGCAATTATTCCAAAATACGGAAAAATCCCATATCCAAACTACCTCTGGTCCCAAGCATTTTGGATAAGGGAGACTCAACCTGTAATAATAATAATTATTATTATTATAATTATTATTTTATTTATATAACACTCTCTCTCTCATGGGACGAGGGGCTTATCAGTTAGAAAGAACCTGATACACAGGTTTACATTTCCAAAACAGTAGCAAAAACATGATACAGAAGTTTACATTTGTAAAACATTACAGAAACTGAACATACGAGGGATGTTTGGTTTTGCTAGAAATGCAGAAGAGATCATGGAGCTAATACAAAGGTGCAGCAGCCATTAACATCAGAGGTCTCAAATATATCATTTTGTATTCTGGGACATAAAATTGAAAACAAAGGAATACGCCTGCCGCTATGTGATATTTAACAAGTGTGTACAGTGTGATCCTGGCGTTCCTTAAATCAGAGACAGGCAGGCAAATAGCAGCCCTCCAGCTGCTGGTGCACTACAAGCCCCAGCAGGCTAATGTAGGAGATGAATAAAACAAGTGACATGTTCTATTTACCTATTCATTTGCCCTGATTATTATATTTATTTGTATCAGAAATGGCAAAAATGGGAAAAAATGTACTGGGAACTGTTTTTTGAAAGCTCATTCGTGTAGTCAATACTTTTAAACATTTGTAAGAAAAAAAAAAGGTTCTGGTTTGGTTCTATGTTGCTTTTAGGGGCATATGTTCATTTTTATGCCTAATTTGACAAGCCAGCCAAGAAACATAGTTTCCAGTTGTCAATGATCTTGCCCAAACACAAATGAGTGAACTCCCTATTGAATGGTCTACGATAACAGGTTATCTTCCTAGCAGCGGGTCTTGCATCGTATAATGGGAGAGGCCTGGCAGTTGACTGAAAGCTGATCCTTGTCTGAAGCTATTTTCTCTGCAACACAGAAGGCACATTGTGCCCCGTGATGCTTGAGTGTGGCCTAAGGTTCTGCCAAAGCCCACCTTTCTTTCCCTGAGACAAAACAGAATCCCCTGCTGTCAGGACTATCTGGAACTGCTGAAAGGAGATGTATAAGCCGAGCAATGCTGCCCAGGAGATAATTGTCAAACAGAATAAAAAACACTGCCTATCTACCAAGCGGAGTACTCAAGCACTGTCACAACTACAACTCAATGTTCACCAGCCCTGGCATCTGTGAGGTCTCCTTTTAGCAGTCCTTTAATACCCTGGTGAAAGAGAGAATGGGCGGGTGCATTGGAGGAATTCAGACACTGCGGCTCACACGGGGGGAGATAATAAGACTGAATAGAAGAGTAACAGGGTCTTCTTTTCTACAAAAAAAATGTGACGGTAGATGGAAACATTTGAGCTGTTCAGATGGATCTTTGCAGTTTTTATTTTACAGTGATCTACATTGCACACATCCAAATCATTTGCATAATGTAGATGTGAACTGTAAGGATATTTGGAAATCAGGATTTGGGCTTGGATTCATGAAATGGAAATTGGGGTTCAGATGCAGTTCAACAATCTCTCTTTATATATATTTCCAGAAACATGCAACTGTCTGACTACAGAGATGAGTGAATTTGAGGCAGATCATGTAATATTGCGAGGGGTGTGCAATAAGTTTCCAGATGCACAAAAAGGGTTATATTTACAAAAAAAAGTGAACATTTTTTTTTTTTCAAAGTATTCGCCAGAGGAGTCTATGTACCAAACCACTTGGTGAAGCAGCTAGACTAGGCAGAAGCAGGTATGTCTTCTATATGCTGGATGAAGGTCTCCTCTGCAGCTTCTGGCGACTCAAAACGCATCTTGCGCTTGTTTTGTGGGAACATGAAGAAATCGCAGGGCACCAGGTCTGGACCGTATGGTGGTTGACCATGCTCCTGGATGCATTGATGGGCCAGAAAATCCACCACTTTCCTGGACTTGTATTGTTGTGACGGAGAAGGGCACCATGAGCACGACTTCTTGGACGGTGCCTGGAAATGGCTTCCAGCACTTGTGGCAGGCACTGGTTGGCATACCTGTCCCCAGTGACGGTGCACTGCTGTATGAGTGGTACGGTAGCTATATGATCTTGGACAAAAAACAGCCATCATATGCTTAGCCATGCTGCACTCATGTCAGAACTTCTGTGGTGGCACACATTCAACTGGAGTGCATTGTGCAGACTGTTTGGTCTTGGGGTCGAAACTGTAGATCCAGGATTCATTACCACCGACCATCTCCCAGACAGAGTTTGAGCAACCACCATCAAACCTGACCAGCATGTTGTGGCACCAAGTCACCTGAGCCTCCTTATGATCTCGAGTCAACTCGGGGCAGCCAGTGTGCAGAAACTTTGCTCAGGCCAAGCGTTTTGTGGAGTATCAAGCGGATGGATCCCGATGAGATGCCTATGTAGTTTTGTAACTGGGCCATGGTCACCCTGGTGTCCACCTCAACTGTGTCCCGCACAGCAGCAATGTTATCATCGGTGATGGCAGACACAAGTCGGTCGCAGCACTCCTAATCTTCCAGCGACTGTTTCTCGCACCGAAATTCTGCAAACCACTCAAACACAGTGATTTGGGACGGTGCTTCCTCCCCAAAAGTAATTCGCAGTTGGTCCATACTCTACTGCTGTTGCAGACTAGTCTTGTAGTCATAAAAGATCATAGATCTCCAGTAGCCTCTGATGCGTTCCATAACGAGTTTGCGGAGGAAGTGAACATGCCGACTTCTTCAGTGTGCAGTGCTGCTTACTATAAACGGTGCTGTGCCTTGACATTTCACAAGAACTTTAGTCAGAGACCACAGTTCACAGCCAGTCAGATTGTATCTACTCTACCTATGCAGTGCACATCCAGAAACTTATTGCACACCCCTCCTATAGTGTATACAGGGGCGGGGACAGATTACCCGGGTCTGTCCAGGACAGCCAGGGAAGCAGAGCAATGCACCTTTATCAGCATGGCTGCCATCAGAAATTGCAGGGCCCGGGACTGACAAAATAGGCAGAACCCCCCCCACCACCACCACTGCAGAATAGCACCAGTTAACATGTGTGTGTGTGCATACATACATGTGCGCTGTCCGTAGGGCCCGGGATGCTGATGCCAGGCTCTGCATGCCCGCCTTCATCCCTGCTGTTCTGCTGCTCTCCTCTGTCCTCCTGCAGCTGTATTGAAAACGTCCCTCCCAAAATGGCCACCTCCACAGAGAAGACAGTTATTCAAGATACTAGAGGGCTCCTCTAGTATCTTGAATAACTCTCTCCTCTGTGGTAGCGGCCATTTTGGGAGGAAAGTTTTCAATACAGAGCTGCTGGAGGGTCGGAGCACAGCGGGGACGACCGCGGAATGACGGGGACGGCGGCGGGCGGGCAGGTGGCTGCATGAGCATCCCGGGCCCTCCTCTCTCTGTCAGTGAGGCTGGTCCCGAGACAGCTGTGCTCCCAGCACCCCCATGATGGCGGCCCTGTTTGTCAGTATGCACATTTGTAACAGCGGACAATATGTCAAGTCGGGTATAAAATATAAAAAGAAAAGAAAAAAAAATTAAAGAACAAAAAGGCAAAAAATTTTTCTTTGGAGAATAAAGCACTGTTTTTTTTTCTATGGCCACTCTGGATTACACCATTTTTTAGATGGCATAAGCAATCGCATGACTGAATGCTCCTGGCGATAGTCAGTCATAGCCTTTACCTGCATTGGGGCTTTGATAAATATTCAAAAGCCATACATTTAAGCCTTTGATAAATAGACCCTTATGTTTTACTAAGCAGTTATGATTCCTCATTTTATATTACTTGTTTACAAATGCCCCCCTAAAATTTTCCAACAGTGGTGGATTTCACCTGGGGGATGCAGGGCTGTGGCCCCGCCGCCCTGCCAATAGAGTTCGCAACCCATAGTGACAATCTAGCAATTGTAGTGGCTTCTAGTTGGAAGCACTCTGCTATTCACATGCTGGACTGGCAGTTCCATGGAAAGCAACTCCCCTGTTATCACAGCAGCCATACCCGGGTTATAGGGGCTGCAGTCAATGCAGCCCCTAGAAGCTGGCCAGCTTGTTAATTTGTCCGCATGCATGGAAGGGAGGAGCCTCTGCTGTTTCCCAACATTCTCTACGCTCATTCTAAGCTAAATACGTATTCTGAAACTAAAGCACCTTGGAGCAATACTTTTGGCTTTGGTAATAAGTCATTACAAGAAGGCTGGGTACACACTAAGCGATAAATTGGATGATATATCGTTCCATTGCTGATCGGAACGATATAGCATCCATATCGCTCAGTGTGTACCGTGATTGCGCACTTCTGGTCATCATCAGCAGGGTCATCCCATCTGATGTGCTTTACATCAGAAGGGGCCTACCCCACTGACGACGGTATGCAGGTGAATGCGGTGGGCTACAATATATTGTGCGGCTGTATGCTGGATTGTACATGTGTATGGCTGCGCAGCATATATCGTTCCATCGAGTCACATACTGTCCTGATATGTTCCCAGCCTAAGTGTTATGTTATGTATCAGTCTGGTGCATGATGGTGAATAGTACATTTCAATAGTGGCCAGACTCATCTTATCTCATGCTTGCATTTTTCAGGAAGGAAAGAAGTATTTGGAGTGTGACTGCTGATTGAGGACCTGTCTCTTTTAGTCTAAGTAGCTATCTTCTGTTTAAGGGCATTTTAAAACCTAATAAAGCTGATTGAGATCAACCTGTGCAATGAATATAAGTGACCTCACAATTGTAGAGTGATTAATTGCTTAGCTCTGTTTTTGCTGTAGGTTTTATAAACGATAATTTAATGTTCCTGGTGTGCGGATGGGACTGCGGAGACTCTCACTTTCTCACTGCTCACTGGCAAGCGGCAGACATCCAGGCCTGGGGCAATTCAACAATGTCCTCTTATCGCTTTATTTATTTTGTCTGGGAAATATCTGCTTAAATGATTTACTAATTTCAGTTTTAGCATCTTGGAATATCCAAGAGAACAGACTGCTGGAACGCTCTAATAGGGCCAAAACACACAAATGACAATATGCCTCAGAAGTGCCTATTAGGGACCACAAACATTGTTTAGCCTGCTACAGGGTTGTATTATGTTATACCGATGCTTGGGATCCCAGCACCCAGCACACCGGTGCCGGGATCTCGAGCGCCTGCATGCCGGCAGCGAGGCGGTCGCAAAAAGAGCTCCTTGCGGGCTTACTGCGCTTGCCATGCTGCGGGCACTGTGGCGCGCTATGCACACCACGCTATTTATTCTCCCTCCAGGGGTGTTGTGGACACCCCACTAGGGAAAATAGTTGTTGGTATGCCAGCTGTCAGGATCCCGGCGTTAATATGCTGAGCGCCGGGATCCCGACAGCCGGCATATCGAATGCCTCCCTGCTACAGTAGGTGTTACTCCTTTTAAATGGATACATTTATCTGAGGTGTGCTTTTTTTATAACATTTTAATGTTGCATTTATTATCAATCAATTATCTTACATTTATGGTTAATAAATTTATGGTATATACATCGGCTCTCATTTTTCTTATTGTCCTTTTCCCTGATATATTGCGCAGCTGATCCTTTTGTCCTAAATCCCATGGTAATATTAGGCTTCCGACAACCAGATGGAAGAAGAATGTTATAGGCTAAAGCAATATTTATCAAACCTTCCTAAAAGGACAAGTGGAGGTGTGCTCATAGCAACCAGTCAGGATCAACAGGGGGCGGGGAATCTGCCTATGTGGGCAGTGTGGGGGCATGAAGACGCAATTGCATCATTGCGGCTTCGACCCCCACTTTACAATGCCCAGATTACAGGCATGTAAAGCAGGGGGTGGGGCCCAGGTGACGCCATTCAGCACGAATAGCGTCATCGCCCTATCCCCTTTTGGTCTAAAAGTAGGAGGGGGTACAGGCGAATTATTTTTTTTGGGGGGGTGGGGTGAGGCCAGATGTGGGGAGCAGTGTGTGTTCGTGTGGGGGGTCTACAGGCATCTGACCCTCTCTGGGAGACTCGCCTTCTTTTCCGAGAGGTTGGGAGTGCCACACGATTTTTGGGAGCCTCCTGGACGTTCCGGGAGAGTAGCAACTATGGGTTAGTTATCTTGAACACTCTATAAATTATAGCTAGTATCTCATTTGTTTGATTTTGCTTTTCCTTTTACTAGGAAATAGTGACATTATTTGGATCCTTAAGGCTTAGGGGCCCATTTATCGAATCCCACATATTAAAAGTGGTGTGGATATGATATTATCATCTAAATTGACAAAGTGAAAATTACATTTTTTAACCAAATTTTGCAGTAATCTCTTGAAGAGTTGGAATCAGAGTAACAGCTTGCTACATCACTCTGCTTCCAGATTCGGAATCGAATATTAGGGGCAGACAGAAGATCCCTTGCCGGAAAAAAAAAAATCAACGTTAGAGTAGCCCGTAGCCGTCTCGGGCCAACTCCGGAATGCTTTCTATTCTGGGGCTTAGTAAATCTGACAGCTAAGCAGCCCCTACATGAGAGACCGCCGGTCAGCTTACTGACGCCGGGATCCCGGCAGCATACCGTCGCCAGGATCCCGGCGGGGAGGGGCGAGTGCAGCAAGCCCCTTGCGGGCTCGCTGCGCTCGCCACGCTGCGGGCTCGGTGGCGACCTGCGGTCACCACGGGTTCTATTCCCACTCTATGGGTGTCGTGGACACCCACAAGTGGAAATAGTCCCTGTTGGTCGGCATGCCGACCATCGGGATAGTGAGCCGTCGGGCTGGTGGAGGAGGTCATGTGACTGTCGGTCAGCTGACCGGCGGTCACATGAATACCACCCCAAAAAAAGGTTTGAGGGATATACGCAAATATTCTTTTATTGCTTTTTGTTTAATGAAATAAGACAATAAAAAAACCACACCACAAAACAAATCAGTCCCACAACCCCCAAAATAAATTGATCTTGAATTATGAGTAAAACATTTTGGGTAATTTTGATCATTTTTCATGCTAAATATCCATAGAATAACATATTTCTACTCCATTACTGCCCCAAATAAAACCTTACTTTAAAAAATAAAAATAAAAGAAGAGCTAAGATGACAAACATATGTCCAGTGGAACCAATGATGTACATGAATGCTAAACTTTTTCTGGTCTATAAATTGTACTCTGGTTGTGAATGGGTTAATTACTTTCATACATAGCCTTGTGAATAGAACTTTAATCAATAATATGCATTTTTAATGTTTAAAATATAAATATGTTAGGTGTGTGAAGGGGTAAGGTCCCTTTGAAAACCCATGAAATGGCACGTGAATGTGTGGCCGATAAATAATTTTACCTTTATTATTTTTCAATAATACAAAGTATAAAAAACAAATATTAAAGCTATATATGTAAATACCAGCATAGGTTATTATTACACGTCTATATAGCCTGTTGATTTCTCTAATTGACAGAAAATACTCAGAGAGATGTGAATCTCTCATACGTTATTTAGAAATGGCCATTGGTGATTCATAATCATCGATGGTTTATGACCGATGTCGAATACTTTTGTCATCCATGGGAGAGAACCAGATGGTTCCCCCCCCCCACCATCGATGGCTTACCATAAACAAATATTTTTTTTATTTTTTATTTTGCAAGGTGTCAGGACACAGAGCACAGCTCCGCCCCTGACATCCGAGAAGCCCCATCCCCAGGCTGTGATTGGTCCATGATCCCATCACTGAAAGAACAGGAATGACCATCGGTGGGTTAAACCATCGATGGTCTCCCATGGCATAGTTGGCTACCATTGATGACTACTCACAGTTTCACCATCAATTAGATACTCTCCCTAACTGCACCTGCTGGAAGAATGATCTCCACTACTATTGATTGTGAGAGCAGGTGGCACAAGGAGCTATGGCCACTGTACACATATTGCATGGTTAATTTACAAAAGTGTAGGTCGTCATTTAGAATATCCTTGTTCTAAGCCAGGCTATATGCAGATTAGCAACTGCTCTTCAGCCAGTAGTGACTTCTGGGTAAAGTCATTTACATGGCAGCACTTTGAGTCACTGGCTTAAGAGACATTGCACGACTGCCTAGCTGAAACATTTACAAGGTTGAAATAATAAATAGCCAATAAATCTAAAGCCATGGCTGGCTTTTTTCATAAGAAATGAGGAGGGTAGAGACTAGGGAGGCAAGGTGTAGGTGGGACTTGCTTTATATCACCCTGTCTGCCTTAGTGCGATAATGAAATCGCTTTATAAAGCCATGGTGGCTGGAACATGATGGCATTTGGGTTATTTCTGTAATGTCTGTGTCTCACCCTACTTCAAAGAGATTGCCAGGATCCCTCAGAAGTCCAGGAGATCGCCCGTTATTTTCAGAGTTCCTTGGGACATTCTGGGGGAGTCAGCAATTATGCCTAGAACACAAGTTGCCTTTAGCTGGGTACACACTGAGCGATATATCATGAGCACCGTCGGCGGGTGTGTACCCCCAATATGTCTGTGAACATACAAATGTCAGATAGCTTGGCGGATTGGTGAAACGGCTGATCCATTGGCCAGGTGTGTACCCAGCTTTACATGGATAAATACATGTATAAGTTCCTATATCTATACTAGAGATGTGTGGTGGGCACTTTTCGTGTTTTGGTTTTGGTTCTGGTTCCATGCTTGTGTTTTGGATCTGGATTGGTTTTGCCAAAACCACCCTTTCGTGTTTTGGTTTTAGATCTGGATGATTTAAAAAAAACAACCATAAAAACAGCTAAAATCACAGAATTTGGAGGTAATTTTGAGCCTATGGTATTATTAACCTCAATAACATTCGTTTCCACTAATTTCCAGTCTATTCTGAACACCTCACACCTCACAATATTGTTTTTAGGCCAAAAGGTTGCACCGAGGTAGCTGGATGACTAAGCTTAGCGACACAAACACCTGGCCCATCTAGGAGTGGCACATCATGCAAAGAAGAAAAAGAGGTGCAATGAGGTAGCGGTATGACTAAGCTAAGCGACACAAGTGTGCCGCACAAACAACATGGGACGTGCTGGAATTTGCCCAGATGTAATACACGCACAATATTGATGGAACAGAAGAGCATACCCTTAAACCACACACACACACACACACACACACACACACACACACACACACACACACACACACACACACACACACACACACACACACAGAAAAGCCTGTAAAATTAATTTGGATAATAATAACCCTTTTATTTGGAGCTATTATAATAATATGCAGCACAGGCGAGTGTACCCCTACACCACACAGGGCAAACCCTGTAATAATTATTTGGATAATAATATAAGTAATGTATATAACCCTTTTATTTGGAGTAAATAATATACAGCACAGGACACCACCACTGGACTGATGCAGCACAAGACACCACCACTGGACTGATGCAGCACAAGACAGCACCACTGGACTGGACTTATACGGCAGTACCCCTGGAGTTGTACAGCAGTATCAGACAGGATGGCACTTAAAAAAAAACTAGTCCCCAAACAGCACATGATGCAAAGAAGAAAAAGAGGTGCAAGATGGAATTGTCCTTGGGCCCTCCCACCCACCCTTATGTTGTATAAACAGGACATGCACACTTTAACAAACCCCTCATTTCAGCGACAGGGTCTGCCACAAGACTGTGGCTGAAACGACTGGTTTGTTTGGGCCCCACCAAAAAAGAAGCAATCAATCTCTCCTTGCACAAACTGGCTCTACAGAGGCAAGATGTCGACCTCATCCTCCATTTCCTCACCCCTTTCACGGTGTACATCCCCCTCCTCACAGAGTATTAATTCGTCCCCACTGGAATCCACCATCACAGGTCCCTGTGTACTTTCTGTAGGCAATTCCTGGTGAAGGTCTTCCCGGAGGAATTTATAATTCATTTTGATGAACATCATCTTCTCCATTTTGTGGAAGTAACCTCGTACGCCGATCGCTGACAAGGTTACCGGCTGCACTAAACACTCTTTCGGAGTACACACTGGAGAGGGGGCAACTTAGGTAAAATAAAGCCAGTTTGTGCAAAGTCATTCAAATTTACTTTTTTTCCTGCCAGTGACATGCCTACTTGGATGCTGTCACTCATATAATCGTCCACCATTCTTTCAATGGTGACAGAATCATATGCAATGACAGTAGACATATCAATAATCATTGGCAGGTCCTTCAGTCCAGACCATATGTCAGCACTCGCTCCTGACTGCCCTGCATCACCGCCAGCGGGTGGGCTAGGAAATCTTATCCTTTTCCTTGCAGCCCCAGTTGCGGGAGAAAGTGAAGGAGGAGCTGTTGACGGGTCACATTCCGCTTGAGTTTACAATTTTCTCTCTTTGAACCTCTGCAGACTTGTGTCTGCCGGAAAGAGAGATACAACGTAGGCTTTAAACCTAGGATCGAGCACGGTGGGCAAAATGTAGTGCTCTGATTTCAACAGATTGACCACCCTTGAATCCTGGCAAAGCGAATGAAGGGCTCCATCCAAAAGTCCCACATACTTAGCGGAATCGCTCCGTCTTAGCGCCTCCTTCAATTTCTTCAGCTGCTTCTGCAAAAGCCTGATGAGGGAAATGACCAGACTCAGGCTTGCAGTGCCTGAACTGACTTCATGTGTGGCAAGTTCGAAGGGTTGGAGAACTTGCACAAGACGGATATCATTCTCCACTGCGCTTGAGTCAGGTGCATTCCCCCTCCTTTGCCTATATCGTAGGTGGATGTATAGGCTTCAATGGCCTTTTGCTGCTTTGGGATGATGATCGACTCCCAGCAGCAACAACAGCAGTAGGCGTTCCACTCAAGGATCCTCCGGAGGAATCCCGGTTAGGAGAGGACTCCTCAGTCTTGCCAGTGACATGGCCTGCAGGACTACTGACGTCCCTGACTGAGGAGGAAGTTGACATTGAGGGAGTTGATGGAGTGGCTTGCAGGAGCTTGGGTACAAGAGGAAGAAGGGATTTAGGTGTCAGTGGACTGCTTACACGCTTACCCAAAATTTCACAACTTGACACTGACTTCTGATGAATGCGCAGCAGGTGACGTATAAGGGAAGATGCTCCTAGGTGGTTAACGTCCTTACCCCAACTTATTACAGATTGAAAGAGGCAACACATGGCTTGACATCTATTGTCCGGATTTGTGGAGAAATAATTCCATACCGAAGAAGTGGCTTTTTTGGTATTTTGCCCAGGCATCACAATGTGCTTATTCATCCCATGGACAACAGGTGTCTCGCCCGGTGCCTGATTTAAACAAACCACATCATCAACAGAATCCTCCTCGTCAACTTCCTCCTCAGCGCCAGCAACACACATATCCTCATCCTGGTGTACTTCAACAGTGACATCTTCAATTTGAATATCAGAAACTGGACTGTGGGTGCTCCTTCCAGCACTTGCAGAGGGCGTGCAAATGGTGGAAGGAGCCACCTCTTCCCGTCCAGTGTTGGGAAGGTCAGACATTGCAACCGCCGACACACTTGGACTCTACTTGGGGATTTGTGACACTATCTTAGAACACACAGTACTTTGCTGTGCTTTTGCCAGCCTAACTTAATTAGCCGTTCCTTGCCACTCCGTGTCGTAAATTGCATATAGGCAAGTTTACGTTTCTCCTCAGACCATTTAAATTTCTTTTTTTTGGGTCTTTTTACTGAACTTTAGCTTTTTGGATTTTACATGCCCTTTACTATCACATTGGGCATCGGCCTTGGCAGACGACGTTGATGGCATTTCATCATCTATGTCATGACTAGTGGCAGCAGCTTCAGCACTAGGAGGAAGTGGTTCTTGATCTCTCCCTATTATATCCTCCAAATTTTTGTTCTCCATTATTTTTCTGGCGTTATATAACAATATGCGGTACAGGAAAGCATATCTCTACACCACACAGGGCAAACCCTGTGAAAAATATTTGGATTAAATATTAATAACCCCTTTATTTGGAGTAAATAATATACAGCACAGGACAGCACCACTGAACTTATATGGCAGCACCACTGGACTGGACTTATACGCCAGTACCACTGGACTTATACGCCAGTACCACTGGACTTATACGCCAGTATTACTGGAATTATACGTCAGTACCATTGGACTTATACGGCAGTACCACTGGACATATACGGCAGTATCACTGGACTGGATTTATACGCCAGTACCGCTGGAAATATACACCAGTACAACTGGAATTATACGGCAGTATCACTGGATTTATACGGCAGTACCGCTGGACATATATGGCAGTATCACTGGACATAAGCGGCAGTATCACTGGACTGGATTTATACATCAGTACCGCTGGAATTATACGCCAGTACCACTGGAATTATACGGCAGTATCGCTGGATTTATACGGCAGTACCGCTGGACATATACGGCAGTACCACAGGGACACCACCACTGGACTGATGCAGGATAACACAGCACCACTGCAATGGACTGGACTTATACAGCAGCACTGGACATATGGCAGCAGAGGACACCACCACTGTGACTGGACTGATGCAGCACAATACACTACCACTGAACTGATGCAGGACACTGAGGACGGAGACACGTCCTCTCTCTACACTCTCCAATGTCGGAGTGAAAATGGCGGCGATGGGCCGGCTCCTTATATGGAATCCAGATCCCATGTGACTCCGACAGCGGGATGATGACGTTTTGCCTCGTTCTGGTTTCCGAGTCAGGCGGGAAAACCGGGCTCGGGTAGTGAAGATCGGGGGGGAAGGGGATGTTCGGTTCTCAGGGAACCAAAACCGCTCATCTCTAATCTATACATGTATAAGTTCCAAAACTTTAACAGTTACGGTTTACGGTAATATTATACACAACTGGTTTGTGTAAGTGGCGCTTAAAATGTATTATTCTACAGGTATAGCAAGCTGTCTAACAATAAAGACATTTAGCCGGCAATTGGTTTCGCCACACTGGTGAGCTCCTTTGTGCCGTGTGAACAGAACACATTTTCATATATTTATTTCTATCTAAACCTGACTTTTCAAACAGCTTTCACCAGGTTTGAGGTCATCCAGCATTATATGGATTCACTCAAAATTGTGTAGCATGGGCAAAAGAATAGATTTCGTTGCATTTAAAAGACAGATGAATGCATATTCTGCCATAACATTTTACGGCTCAGATTAAGGAATAAGCTCTGACAAGAACTTTAGGAAACTCACACGGCTTCAATCAGCGTTCTTGTGCTGATTTTATTACATCTTTATAGCAGAGGGGCATTTTGATGACGTGTTTCATCTTTTTCAGCCATTTGGGTCGCAGGTGTGGATTTTAGCTTTCAATGACCTGCCACTTCAGTAAGTCTCATTGCTGGAACCATGGCTGCATTATTGGTTTTAACTCTTCATCTGCCGCAGCAGTCCGTAACACAGTAACCCTGCAGTGGTAAGTTTCCCAAATGAAAGATTTACGTCAAGGTAAAGATAAAGAATTCAGTTGCATCTCAGCTTGCTGCTAAAGGGACGTAACGGAGAGCGCGCTGATGAAATTTCCGGCTCTGCAGAGTTGTACGCACATGTTGTCAGATAGATATTTTGTACAAATTACAAGGCTGGTGCACCCTGATAATGGCAATGGCTATGAAACCAAGTGTACAGATGGGGCAGCCCGACAGTAGAGAAGTGGGTCCTCTCCTCTCCGACAGTGGGCGCAGCACAGTAGACTCTACAGTAGAGTCTACTGCCCATGTGCAGATCTCTGAAAAAATCACCTGAAAAATGGTGCGGCGGCCATTTTCCTTGTGATTTGCAGATGCACAGCAGAAATGTCCCCATGAATAAAGCATTGTCTGTGCTTTATTCATGGGGACATCTCTATTGTGCATCTGCAAATCACAAGGAAAATGGCCGCCGCACCATTTTTCAGGTGATTTCTGTCTGCAGCTCAGGCCGCCGCATGACTCCGGCTGGGTAAGTATAATATAATGGGTACGAGGCTTGTGGTGTGGACCCCCTGCACTGCACACCCTGCACCCATTATAGATACACAAATGGGTTAGCTGGCAATCTAGTTAGGTAGGCTGGCGGTTAGGTTGCACATAAAGAGTAAGAAATCTAAGCTATATAAATTGCCAGGCATGCGTCCCCTCCCAAGTTTAGTTGAAACTCCACCCATATAATACATAATTGACATGGACCCAACTCATAATCTGTACTTTTTTTTTTCTTTTTCCTTCCAGTTTTTATTTGGTAATTTGTATTTGAAGACCAAGGTGAAAATCACCAATGGTATATACGCTAAGTGTCAAAACCTAGGATAGGAATTTTTGTTACAAACCTGCAGAGTTTCACATTTGAAAGGATAACTTTCATTGTGGACTACCCAGAGGTATCTGTCCTTTGGCTGGTTCCAATGACTCTTTACTATAAAGCACTAAACTAACAAAGCTTTGTGCTGAACATAATGGTAGCACTTCGACTGTACTTGGCAGGATCAGAGATTTAAACCCTAAGAAATGTAAATTTCCCCTAAATGAAAATTAAAAAAGAAATTATTTATTTGATTTTAATATCTGGGTGTACTCCGTAAGAAACTCCTTATAGTAGAAGACATTGACATACTGTAGACGCTTTATACAACCAGCAGTATCCCACAGAACCAGGCAGGTGGAAGGCTTCATCCACACCTAGTGAATGATGGCAGAGAAATGTAAATCCCATTTCCCTACTGGCCCACCATGCACCCAGTACGACAGACTTCCTTGCATAAATGCAACTGGAGATACAACGACATCATCTCAACATACAAAATTCTTCTTACCATGTTAGAGCTCATCAGTGGAAGCTATGTTTTGATGGCTGCTTTGATTTAGAACATTGAAAGCTTATCCATTAAAGTTACAGTGAAGGGGTTTAGATGGAGGATTGAAAATATGAATATGTTTTGTTCCTAGCTGGATCATCCATTAGGCAACCTAGACTTCACCTAATAGGACCCAGGGGGCCTGAATGACCCTAACCATGTTTGTAGGTTTTAGGTTGTTTTTTGTAACAGAGTAAATATTTTGTTTAGGGCCCCATAGTATTAACAGGTCTGGGGCTATAAGTATATTTTTTTTTTCCGCTGCATTGTGTGGCAGTAAGAAATTATTTTTGGGACAATTTATCAATATTTTCTGGAAGGAAGATGGCTCCCAATAAGAACTTGTCCCTTTGAAGGCTACAAATTAAAGTGATCTTTATATGATCACTTTGATTCCAGGTCCGGACTCGGCAGAACTACTGCACAGGCATGGCCACCGGCATCCCTTGCCATAAAAAAAATGTTTTAAGGCAGCCTATAGGTTCCAGTGTCTAACATCATCTATAGATGGTGTTATCTATTGGAAGCCAAGCTCTGAAACACTGGACTTTTCAAAGCTTGACATATGGGGGCAGCTCTTGTAAATGGAAGGACCAAAGAAATTACCTCCGATATTTCCTGCAGTACTCTCTTAATACATTAAGCAAAAGTTTAAATAACGCGTAAAGCCTTCACAAATGTATAAAAACGAAATAAACTTCTTTAATAAAAATGCCTCTATGAACCTAGGGCCTAATTTAGACCTGGTCACTGCAGCGGCAGCGATCGCAGGCTGAAGCCTTGTGCCGTGTGCGCACACACAGCAGCGGCACTGCGCATGAGCACACAGTGAGATGCAAAGGCATCTCCGTTGTGCGATTGCCTCTGCCTGATTGACGGCGTTGCGGTGGCTTGGGGGGGAAGGCGCAGTCCAGACAACAAAGGGGTGTCCAGACCATTCGTGGGGCGGGCCGCGGCAACTCCGTGACATCATATGCAGCTGCTGCGGCCAAAAACATGGCAGGTAGCCTTCTGCCTTTACAGCCTGGCTGCGTAGGCAGGGAGCTACTCGTCAGGTGTGAAATCATCGCTGACGTGCGATGCTCTCGCATCTCTATGGGGGGGGGGGCAGGGACCAGAATGCGGGGCGCATTTGCCCTGTGCTAAAGGCCCCCCCCCCCGCATGCCTAAGATTTTGATCATATATGTGCGTTTTTTCGCACATCTATGATCAGGTCTGAATTAGACCCCTAATGTGGATCATTTGAGCTAGAACCTATTTATTAAGTATATACAAGCAGGCAAATTGGGCGGTCATTTTGCACATCATACTAGAAAGAACACATAAGGGATGCTGTTTCCTAATAAAAAGGTGAATACAAGCAAAATATCTCCATAGTGTTAGACACTAGTGCTTTTATTTATTTTATTCTCATCTCTCATAAACTGTTTTATTAAAACCATGCCCTCCAGCTCAAAGCTATAAATCGTACCATAATCAGACAGCTCACCCATTACAAAAAATAAAAAATAAAATAAATAAAAAAGTCTTAGCAGGAGTCTTTGATCATATAAAGTAGTAGCGAAACCAAGTGGAAATGTGAATGTGTGAATTAATGACTTTGCAGCTGATGGGGGGAAGAAAACCTGGAAAGCGAGTATTTAGGTAAGGCGCAGAACTGGTATGTTGAGAGTGTTATCGAAAAGGCGCTGGGATGACTATAAACCACCTTAACAAGGCTCTGCCACTTGGCTGTGATGTGAGGCTCCTAGAGTATCTAATATGAAACAAGTGGTGGGGCTAATAGAAAGGGCGCTTTATATTCCGCAAGCCACAGAGGCTGGAAGCAGAGGGGTCATCTCAGAAGCGTTCAATTGTTTTTAAATTCTGTTTTTACAAGGAGCGTGAGATTTATAGGCTCTTGAGGGGAAGAAAATGATGTAACTTGACTAAATCAACAGGCTATTTATTTCTGGCCCTGTTTCCTCTCTGTCACCGAGCTCTGGAACTGGCCTCCAAGCACTCCGCATTAAAAAAAAATAAAAAAAAAATGCAGACATCTTGCAGGGATTCTTAAAGAAATAGCCCTTTTCCCCTTTCTGTTGCCTAATATAGAAATCTTGTTTAGCTGCGATTTGCCGTCTATGTTTTAAAGAACACACACTGCTGCCATTATAAATTGCAAACCCATTTATCCTAATCTACATGTTGTTACAGCCTGGAAGAAGAACAGGCTAATTACGATGATGATGTTTGGAAATGTTCCAATACCAATGTCCTTATTTCTGCCTTGCAGACCTTGGTAAGATGCCACGACTGTTGAAACGGGAATGATTGAATGCTGAGCAAATAACTGCCTCTCAGGATAATACTATAGCTGTCAGTAACGTATATTACCATATGTTTGAATAAATCAACTATAAAGTATTTTTTTTTTAATGTTTTATTTAACAATTTCTTGGATATTACAGAGAGGCTTGGATTTTTAATAACGTGTTGTAAATGTCAGATAAATTGCAGTAAAACAAATCAGTAATCATATTTCCATCATGTTTAAAGCAATAGTCCCATCTGTTCTCTCTTAAACTGGTCTTGTTTAATACATTATGGGAGCCTATAGGCTCAGTGATTAATACTTGCCAGCATAGAAAGCTGACTTTACATGTATGGAGGGAGAATATAATGGGGTACCCAATCGCCTGAGTTTTCGTTGTAACTTGAAATACGGCTAGCAGTAGCTAAATCGGTTTTAGCTAGAAAAGGTGTGTAGTATAAAAAAAGAAAAAAAAAAATAATAATAATAATAATAATTCTAGAAACATCTTAAAGAATTTGTTTCTCTGTATAAAACATATGATAGAAGAAATATATATTGCAAAAAAAAAAATAGAACTAGTATGGCAATATAATTTTCTTTAAATTTCTAGAATTAATTCAAATAAAATAAAAATATAAATATTAATGTCAGTAATATATTTATATTGTTTAGAAATATTAATCTAAATATTCTAATAGCTGCTTAAACTAAAAAGTGTAAAAAAATTATACAAATTTGTATTTTATTAAAAATATATTCAATAATTCATGATCGACTTCTTTTTTTGGACACTAAAACAATTCATGGTATAAATATATACGGAAAAATTCAATTTATTCTCAATTGTATTTTGGAGAAGGAATTGGAATTCGTAGTTATCATTGCAAAAAAGTTAGGTGCGTACCACTGTTCTGTAAGAAAAAGTGTGTTGCATTATTTTACAATTTTACAATGTATCCTGTAATGTTCTTCAAGAAATTCAATATTTTGTCTATCTTGGTATTTGTGTTCACAGGCAGGTTTTTTTTTCTTTGCAAAAACCACAAAAAGGGGGTATAATTTTCTTCAATCAGCTCAGGCTCATGATTGCAATTACCCAAAACCTTTCTGATGCTCGACATGATACACTGGGGACAGGTTTTTGGGCCACAGTGGGTGGTAACTTTTCATCTGTTTCTTAAACTGTCCTTTATTGTAAAGTTTCAAATTTGTGCTAGGAGCAATGAGTGCATTTGATAATTAGTTACTATGAAATGCCAGATGCCACTAACTATAGTCTATTTCTGATGAGTTTTCTGCAAGCAAAGTTAACAAAACTAAAATGTTCAATATCTTCCTTATAAAAGCTATAGACCTCCAGTGGATCAGACTGGCCCATAGGTGTACAGGGGAAACCCCAGGTGGGCCTCACTACCTGAGGGCCCACCACCTCCTCTAGGGGTCAGGTTCTAGACTGTGAACTCAAACTATACATTGTTACTTTACTAGAGAGTCAGTAACTTGGTGGAACAGAACCAAGGATGAACTTGGAAGCTTGATTTGTTTCTATGGAAAATACACCAAGATTATCCCTCGTAGCAATCAAAGTGGGCAGTCCTGACACACTACTCTCCCCTACCTCATTAAAGAGGCGATGTTCTTTGTATGTTAACAATATCTTCTCTGATGGTTAGCCACTCCTCCTTTGATACCTGGCCACACCCTTTAGCTTGGGCCCTTACCACTGTATCCTCTGGGCCCTATGTGCCCCATTGGGTTTCTACTAATTTGCCATTAATTGACTTTTCTAGCACTACGTGTTGACTAGACGGAGATCATGCCTTGTGCTGGTCTGTTCTTAGTTTGCTAGGATGAATGGTACAAGTTGTTCTTGTTTTACCCTAGTAGCACCAGACAGAGTGCTAAAACAACTTGTACGGTTCAGTAGCGCCAACTTTTCCACTACCTTATATGCTGACACTGGCATTCTTATCTGCAAATTCTTCTGTTCCAATCACTGGATGGCATGCACCATTGTCACTCTTCCCAAGCACTCATAAACATCCCTATCAGATCCTTGACACGCTGGTCTCTGCAACACTGGGCCTGAGCCACATGCTGATGCATGAGACCCTGGGTCAGGCCCACTATGTTTTAAATTAGACCTATGGGGGAGATGTATCAAACCTTCCAAAGTGTGAATAAATGAACAAGTGGACCCATAGAAACCAGCTACAATAAATCAAGCACATTCTATAAAATGATAGGTAGCAGCTGATTGGTTGCTATGGGCAACTTATTCATTTGCCCACTTCTCCATTCTTTAGAAGAATGATACATTTTCCACTAGAGGGGGGGGTAATTCAGATGTGGTTGGAGGTGCAACATATTAGTACTTTGCGTATGTGCAGGACCCGTTCTGCGATGAAAGATGCTGATCAGCATTAGACTGTCATGGACTGACAGTCTGATGCTGTTTGGAGGTTAGCAACTGCCTCTGTTTCTCCAAATGGAGGCATGTCACCGCCATTGCAGGGGAGAGACGAGGCCAAGATTGCTGTCAGAGGACAGAGATTTCCTGGCCTCTGTCTTGGAATTGTGGCAGCCTGCTTGCGTGACCCCATGGGTCATGCAGCCAGATGATGGTCCCGGGGAATATCCAGTACTGCGTCCCTGGTTGCAGTTTGGATCAGTAATGCAGCAGGAGGCATAATACAGTAATGCAGCGGGTCCCGAAAAAAAATACCCGATAAGTGCCGGCATCGGGCTGCCTTCGGGGCTAAATTGGATAGTACCGGGTGATCAATTAGCCATTAGCCTATGGTAAATGAATAATCTGCAATGGAATAGAAGGACTAGTGGGAAAGTGATTTTGGAAACAGGGCTGACTACTTTTCAACTCTGGGACAGATACACAGGTGAAGTTAAACTTGTTTGCGAGGTGGGAATTTATACTGAGCCTGCTTGGAAAATTGGGCGCATGCAACAGCAGGCAATGCAAAATCACGTGCAATTTGATTGCAGCTGCACTTACAACTGAAGAGGACAACCTGGATTTTGACGGTTCTGGTGTATGGAAAGTACAGTGAGGACGTGGGCTGTACAGAGCGGACGCCATTAAAAATACGCCTTTTTGTAGATGCATCGTCTGCACCTAGTTTAGCGCAGGTACAAGAACTCCCTGATAGTGACGATGACGATCAATAATAAATCCAGTGCTTATGCTGCACACGCAGAAGCAACTTGAGATGCGTAACTCTCTGCATAGATGAATGTACTCATTCTTTTCATGCACGCTTTTTTTCGGCGCTGTACTGACAGTTCAGCATCTGGCCAGTAGTAACCTTCTTCAGACAACTTTAACTGAACAAAATAGCTTTACGGAATATTTTAAAAAAATAAAAAAATCACTGTTTAATATAATCTCCCATAATAATATTACTAGGGTTAGTAGAAGGTAAACATATATTTATTAGTCATCAAATAACAAAATGGATTAGTAAGAAAAAAGTAAAATCACATGACAGTCCAAGCTTTTACAACTTTGTAGCTGTGATCGGGATCTTGAAAATGTTAGATGATATTGCGCTGAGGCGTAAATGCACGTCTATGTGCCGCCTCGTTAGATGTGGCGATAAGGGAACCAGTCGCTGTGAAGTTTACAGTTGTTCTCGCAACTTCTTGGTCAACTCAAGTTCACTTCTACTTCAGTGAAAGCCGAGGGAAAATTAAATAATGCCAAAAATAACGGCTCCCCCTGCCAAATTAATCTAAATGTAATAGTTTAGATGACAGAATCGGCCACCGTGAGGATTTGTGACCTGATTTTGACACCAGTGAACCAGTCTGGTTTTTCAAGACCCTAGTTTTACGCCAACTAAATTGTAGCTCTTAAGAATATTAAAGCCTTAAAGGGCTTATATATAGTAACATTACTTATTTTGCTAACAGTGAAAAAAAGGTATTCCTATGATTGAAAGGTTTTTTATGCAATTTGTTTTTTACATTTTCCATAATAATTTGGTTACTTGCAGCAATTGAATCAATAATGATGTCTAATCTTAACTCAGATGAATAAAGCTTTTGAAGATCCCATCTTTTGATCGTTTGAGCTAAACACCCAATGTGGTGTTGGAAATGGACTAATCTGACCACTTGCTGCTCAGGCCCAATGGTGGGATCATACAGAAGCCAATTGGTGCAGCACACATTTATATTTTACCATCATTTTCCAATCAGATTTCTTACCAACCTTGAAGAAAATTGCTATCAAATTCACTATGGGCCTTTTGTAACAGCCTGTGAGCTGCATGCTCTGTATAAATTCCTGCGAGTCTGCCTGTATTTTTAAAGCGGCAATCATTTAAAAGGTAAAGCCAACCTGGTTTTGCCTTTTAAATAAGTGCTGCTTTAAAAATACGGGCAGACTCACCAGAATCTAGCTTGCAGGCTATTACATGAGCCCCTGTGTGTCTGGCCAATTACCTCTTTATATTAATAGGTAGGAATATACTAAGACATCATGATATCTATTGAAATTGGTCTTAAATTCGTATATTTTATCAATTACCATTTCTTTAGTCTGTAAAGGTTTTAGGGGTCTATTTACTAAGCTTTGGAAGGAGATAAAGTGGACAGAGATAAAGTAACAGCCACTCAGCTCCTGTCATTTTTCATTTTCACAGCCTGTAACATGGCAGCTAGGAGCTGATTGGCTGGTACTTTATCTCTGTCCACTGTATTTCCATCCAAGGCTTAGTAAATAGACCCCACAGTCAGTAATGTGACAGGAGCAGCTGATTGGATGGTGCTTTCTCTCTCTGCACTTTATCTCTCTTCATGGCTTAGTAAATAGACCCCTTAGTTTTGTATTTAGCCTGTAGATCACTGATGCCATTGCGGTGTCTGGAGAGACAAAATGGCCATTTTATGCTAATGCAAGTACCAGCTCACCTAATGTGGGGGCTCGTGTGGGTCCAAGGAGAAAAAGGTGTCACCCATTGATTTTATGCTGTGGCAACTGTCGTCATTAGTATATGCACTTGCAATAACCCCGTGGTAGATGCAAGATGTACAATGTATAATTCAAGTGCAAAGTTTAGAGCCTGATCCCCAGAGAATGGGATGGGCCCCCAGGCAGTGGGTACACCGGGGGTTCGCCTATACCCTTGTGGGACATTCCGACCCTAGTCTTATTCACAGTTAACCAAGTTCTTTTTAATGTATAAATACCAATTGCAACAATGATATATCAGCAAGCTAAGATAACATAGTGCAATGCATAAGTAAATGAAGAGGAAAACAATATACTATTTTCTTAGAATCATATAGTAAAGTTCTATTCATTTTCACTTTGTCACACGATATTTACAAAAGCTGTGTGATGATTGCACTCTTGTAAGATGCCACACAACCTGGTCCAAAGTAAGAGGGACAAATGGCTAACATTGCGGTCATTATGCTTTGTTTATAAATTAATCTCTCCAGCTCAATCCAGAAGGAATGAAACCTCCAACGTTGCTCGGAAGCCACTTTTTTTTAATCAGAGCTGAAATTCCTCCAACGCAGAGACAAGTGACAGATGATTTTACCATGCAGAATGCTAAAGAGCAATAGAAGAAGGTCTTTATCTGCGTGGTCTGAGCTCATGTACACCACAACGAAATTCCTAGCTCCTGTCCAGCTCAAAGCGGGGGCTTGTTCTCTCATCTGATGGATAAAAGGAATTTGGAAGTTTGATACGGTCCCCAGAGATGCTACTGAAACTGAACTGATATACTTTACAAGAAGCCCTATGTCACTTTCCAGACTCATCTCTATACTGTGCTTTTATTCTGCTGCTGCTTTGTCAAAAGTGGTTTTTATTTTAGTGAAGAATAAAATGCATTCACAACACTACAATGCTTTATCTGCACCATAAATTCATGTCACATTAATATACTTGAGTTCACTTGGACACTTAAGATTCCAGTTCACATTATTTCTCAGAACTCTAGACGTGTGAGTGGAAAATGCATCTCACACATAAGCAGGGTCTATTTTCACTCAATATTCTATGAAAGTTCATTACAACAGTTATAAAGAAAATATTTAGATCGTTGAACATACTGTATAGGGAGGAATTAAATTTCGGATAATGACTTTGAAATGCCATCACAATGCCGCTAGGGTGACTGGAACGTTTTCGCCTCGCAGACCCCAATTTTCCCTCACATCCCCAAGAGTACAGATTGTCCGATCTTAGAAACTGAGTAGAGAAGTGTCTCTGTAAGGGGCGCCTTGCTGGGAAATTGGGTCAGAGTTTACATAAAACAGTGGGCTCTGGGTTTGTGAGCAGAACAACTGTTAGAATGTTAGTTATACCAAGGTGTAACTAGCAGATTTGGGGATTGGGTCAAAAGGAGAAGCACCTATTATTACCTGATCCACTGGAGAACCCATCAACAAATCTTCCATGCCGCTAATAAACATATCAGTCCAATCCTTACATGCCAGTCTCATCTCACCCACATTCATCAGCTGATATGCGTATGCCAGTAGAAAATGTACGATCATTGTAAAGCTGTCTCAGATGTTCTTGATACCCTGGTAGGTCCTGATTGGCAATCTCATTATCTCAGGGGAGGGTTTTTTGTTGCTTAATTGAACCTCAGTAACAGACGTCGATATAGGTGTAAAGAGTTTGTCCAAGAATTAAGAATGAGAGAGAGAGAGAACAAGAATGAGAACGAGAGAACATTAAAGAGACAGAGATAAAATAAGAGAGAATGTCTAAAAAAAGAGAGATAACTTAAAAGTGAAGGAATACCAGAGAGAGAACCAGAGAGAGAGAGAGAGAGAGAGAGAGAGAGAGAGAGAGAGAGAGAGAGAGAACAAAAGACAGAGAGAACATTAGATTTCGAGTGGGAATGACAGAGAGAAAGAACACAGAGAATGACAGAGACTGAGTGTCAAAATGAGAGAATGTCAGAGAGAGATAGAATGTCAGAGAGAGATAAGGACAGAGAGCAAAAATGTCAAAGGAAGAGAGAGAGAGAGAGCAAAGGAGAAGGAAAATGACAGAGAGCAAAAAAGAGACACAAAGAACATCGGAGAGAGCACAAAATGTCAGAGAAAAAGATAGAGAATATGAGAGACAGAGAGTGAGAGATGGAACAGGAGATCTATGGCTAGATGCATCATCACCTGGAAAGTGATCAAATGGAGAGTGAAAAAGTACCAGTCAATCAGCTCCTAACTGCCATGTCACAGGCTGTGTTTGAAAAATGACAGTTAGGAGCTGATTGGCTGGTACTTTATCTCTCTCCATTTTATCACTTTCTAAGCGATGATGCATCTGGACCCTAGTCTCCTATCAACTATTAGTCAGAAAAACACCAACTGTCTGTCTAATCACTCCCTCTCCATCTACGTACCACAACAAGTAATTAAACCTTGGAAGCACTGATGATAAGACTCTGCTCCTAGACTGGTTGTCCTAGCCAGACTAGTACAGACCACTGCATCACCTACCTATGGCTCCCTATGGGGTGAGCAGCTGGACTGCAAATGATAATAAAAAGAGGGGGAAAACACAGAAACTTTGATGAAACAATGAGTTCTAAAAACATCTTTCACATTTGGTTGACATAAAGTTTATAACCCCCCAAAACAGAAGCAATACAACTATTGCCATCTTCCAGAACATTTATTTCTGGTCGGAGACTGAGATATATTTCGGTACCATTTGACGATTATGGAAAACACAAATGAAACCTTAAGAGAGGAACGACTGATAGTCTCAGTGGAAGAGCAGGTGCCCGTTCTGATATTTCCTGTGTGTTACTTGAATGTCGCTAAATAACTGCAATGTCAGCAGCAAAGCTGGAATAGCACCTAATAAGCTCCTCCTGAGGCTGACCCTTGTCATGGCCCAGGAGGTTCCTGTGCTCAGCCAATTCTCCTGCGGCTCCTCCACTTCTATAACACAAGGTGCAATGTCGCCCCCTTCCTTCCTAAATAAAATCAGATTGGTTGCTATGGGCAACTTCTCCACATGTCCACTCTTTAGGAGGCTTGATACATCTCCCCCAAAGGTTTACCTATAATCTGAGTTGCTGTAACGCTTTGCATCCCTCAAATTAAACGGTTAGAAATGAATGATAGAGAACTGATGCAGAGTTGTACGAATGGACGCACGCAAAGACAGGCAGCAGACAGTTGGACGCATTTCAGTCACATCTAAAACTATGACTAAAGAAGCGGAACTGGGGAGTGATGTTATCACACAGGCAAAGTCTATTGCAGGACATGGAGACCTGCTAGGAGACGTAACTTTTGCACCTTGTTTCAGGCACTGATGATGGTGACTAATAGTATGCTGCACACACTCCTTGAAATGCACACACCTCTGCATATAGCTAAATATACAAAAAATTTGTATAACGTATTGCTTTCTCTAGTTTTGGCTTATTGTAAAGACCAGTAGCTGTAATTTGAATGCATTCTTGGTCCCCATCCCCCTCTCCTCCTTTAGTTATAGAGAGTCCCAATGGCTCCTATTGGAATGGTTGGGGCATAAGCATAGCTCCACCCCCTGTGCATGATACTGTGATTTGCGACATTATATTGTGGGGGTGGGGGGTGGGGGTGTATTGGGGACATATTACAAAGATGGAATAGTCCCAAAAATGGATTTACATACAGGATTTATATATAGAATTATGATTCTGCAGTCATTTCATTCCAAGATCTAGGTTTTTTCCTTCCTTGTGACCACGTGTTGTTCTTTCTGATTTCTTCTAAGAAAACACGTTCTACACTTCATTTTGGACCATGTTGTGGGAGCAGGATAACTGAAGGGTTAACCACGTCGCCCAGCTATTCTATCACAGTGGTTCCCACTTTCGTTCTAATCCATTGTCAGCATCTCCATGAGCTTACAAGTCGATGACTCTCTCAGGTTCTACCTTACCCATTAGGCAGCATCTATCAGTGGCTGCCAGGGCATGCTGTGACTTGTAGTCCCTCCTCAGCTGGAGAGCCACAGGTTTCTTACCTCTTACCTCTGAAATAAATGGTTCACAGCATAATACTCTCTTTTTTTTTTTAAACCAGCGTTGGTGTTATGCAACCAAACTTTATTTCCTCACAGGGTGGATAATAAATTGTGGCTTTGAGAGTGCAAATAGCAACTCACATATATTCTTATTAATGCTTCCTGGTTTTCTAAACCTGGGCTGATTCCAGAGTGAATGTATTACAAGCCTTCCCGCTGTAGAATATGGCTTCCTCTAGGCTGCGTTCCAGTTCTAACTGGCAGCTAATGCTTTCACACATTTACAAATCCCTATCTCCTCCCAAATAGCAAAGCTGGAGAGGAATAAGATGTTCATTAAGGTCAGCAGATGTCTGACATTTAGTGAGGGTTCAAAATTAAGTTTCTAAGACTTTATTTAAAGGGCTGAGGGGGGGGTGGGGGTGTTAATAGACAAGCAGTAGCACGTTTTATCACTTGGAGACTAGTTATTCCCCTCAACGTTCCATGGGTGGGCAATTAGCGGTCCTCCAGCTGCTTTGGGACTACACATCCCAGCATACCCTGCCACAGTTCTACTATCGGGCCATGCTAAAACTGTGGTTAGGGCATGCTGGGATGTGAATTTCAGCAGCAGCTGGAGTTCCGCTAATTGCCCACCTCTGCTTCACAGTCTGACTAAGGGGTCTATTTACTAAGCTTTGGATGGAGATAAAGTGGATGGAGATAAAATGCCAGCCAATCAGCTCCTAGCTGCCATGTCACAGGCTGGGTTAGAAAAATGACAGTTACGAGCTGATTGGCTGGTACTTTATCTCCATCCACTTTATCTCCATCCAAGCTTAGTAAATAGACCCCTAAGTCTCCATGGAACCCTAAGCACAAGATACTGGTTTGGTCCACCATCTCCCCTCTTCTTTTATAGAAAAAACTCAGCAACCCAGGTAATCAAAGCTGTTCATGCCCACTGGGCCCTAGATGAAGATCCACCCCTGACTCTCATGCCTAGAAATAAATGATGTCAAATGTAATGTGGAACTTAATATATTTTTCTGCAAAGTGCATAGAGAGTGAATCACTAGGTACTGGGGGGAAGGGATCAGTCCTAAGCAATAACAGCCAAGTGCCATGTTACATATATCTAAAAAAACATATCCAAAATATACCCATATCTTAAGCTGGCCACACAGTTGTCCGATATGGCCTGTTTTCCCCCGATTCCGACGGGTAGGGCCTGGAAATCGGGTGAAAACTGGCCAAATCGCAGGTGTTTGACATCTGATCCGATCCGATGTGTGGTCCCGTACGCATCTGGGCTGAGTTGATGGTCGGGGGTGCTGCACATAGGATAAATCGGAATCGCAGCCATCAGGTGCACATCGTGGCTAGTTTTTTTAGCACCTGTGATATATCGCATACGATGTCCTCACTTGAGTGGCTTTTCTCTGGACCCTCCCACCCACCCACACAGCGGCAGCAGCATGCGATAAATCGCATGTAAAATTGGCACATCAAGTACCAAATCGGATGGAAGCACTCCCGGGGAGCTGCCGAGGGACTTCAAGGAAAAATCGGATCCGACTTGTGCCTCAGACAAGTCACAGTAATGTATAGGGGCCTTTACACGAGACTCTAAAAAAATTCCAGTTCATGCACTCATTATCTCCTGCATTGATTATTGCCATTGCCTCCTTTCTAGTGTTCCCCAAAACAAACTCTTACCACTACAATCCATTCTGGATGCAGCTGTGAGGCTGATCTTCCTCACTAAACGTTCATCACCTGCTGCTCCGCTTTGTCAGTTCCTCCATTGGTTACATATATACTACCAGATTCTATATAAAATACGTTTACTTGCACACAAGGCTATTAACCAAATTACACTAATATACAAGCTCTTTGATTATCTCAAAATATCTCTCAAACCTACCTTTCTGCTCTCCACAAGATCTGCTTCTCTCATCCACATGCATTACCTGCTCCCATTTATGATTACAGGACGTTTTTCAGGCTGCACCCACTCTGTGGAATGCCTTCCCATGCACTAAAAGACTTTCCTCTAGTCTCCAACCTTCCCCTGAAGACTCACTTCTTCAAACAGCTTATCAGATTCCAGAACCGCCCACATAACCTCCATAAGCTATCCTACGCAATTACATTCCCTCTATACAGTCTACACATAACATAACCTCACATATTTTCTCTTTTTTCACTTACACATCCTTCTGACCCTTGGCCTACGTTGAGCCTCTGCAATCTGGTGGACCATTATGCAATAGGTAGCATCTATTCTTGTGCATCAGTGTCTTTTCCTTATAGATTGTAAGCTTGAAGTAGGGCATTCCTACCTCTGTGTCTGTTATTACCCAATTTTGTGCTTTTAATATTATTTCCAATTATAAAGTGCAATGGAATATGCTGTGCGATATAAGTGCCTCCTGAATGGTCGAATTAAGACGCTTCATGACCAGCAAAATTGATAGTGTTTCCTAATTACCCATAGAGGTGCATAGGAAACTTAGCAATGTTACTATACTGTATTCTACAGTGATGTGCGCCGTCCCTGCCCCTTAGGAGTTCATAGGAACATGTGTGAGCTGTCGCCAGGGCATCATCTGTGAGTTTTGCCTACGCTAACGGGATGCAGTTAATTTGTTGGCTGTCGAAATCCTGGCGATTAAGATACTGATATGGAATCCCGACAGCTGAAAATGCCGACAGCCAGAATCCCGGTGCACAGGGGTTATTCCCACTCGTGGGTGTCCACGACACCCATTGAGTGGGAACAGAACCTGTGGTGCAGCGAGCCACCATGGGGACTCTTTGCGCTCGCCACGCCTCCGGCATTCTGGCAGGCAGGATTATGCTGTCGGGATATTGACAGCCGACATCCTGCCCGCCAGGAATACGGACATATTCCACTCTAACACATAGCTCAGTGGAATTCTCACCTATATAAATGAGTTTATGCAGTAGCAAATTTAATACAACAATCCGGGACAATCCTGGCTAGACATAATGAAGCTGTTAATTAATGGCAATTTCATCCTCTTCATTTAATTTTTGACTAGTTTAATAAATTTAGACGGCTGCTGAATCCTTTCCTGCAAATTGGCTTTGAGTGTAGAACACAACTTAAGCTGGGTATATATAATAGTGTGTATGATATGTTATAGTGTGTGCCGATCTGATAAACGCCCCAATCCAATGGAGTGATTATATGTTCAGAAATAAATGTCCATTGTGCACCGTAAGAAGTAACCAAGTTTATAATTTTGGGAGCTGTGGCCTACTGTGTATCCTAAAGATATTACATAAATGTTGCAGTAATTTATGTATTTTTAAATCCTTCTTATTGTTTCCACTAATACTAGTCAGGATCAGTAACCAATAAGCAGGGCCGTTTCTTGGGGCAGGCGAGCAGTGCTAACTGTGGCTCCCTGCTTCCCCCTCCTATTTCTCCCCTAGTAACCCGCTCGGGGGGCGGAGTTTCACGGAATGACGCGGTTGCGTAGTTACGCCACCCCGTCACTCCGTGAAACTCCCCCCCCCCCCCCGAGCGGAGTACAGAGGGGGATCCAAGTTAGGAAGAGGGAAAGGCCGGCACGAGGAGCGACTGGTGAGGCGGGCCGAAGAGCGGTAATCGCCTCTGTAAGTATTCTCTCTCTCTCTCTCTCAATGTGTAAAATGGGGACACCTGCCGTAATGTGTGAAATGGGGACTCTTGCCCGCCGTAGTGTGGGGATTTAATGTATCAAGGGCATTGCGGTGTGTGGCATAATATGGTGCAGGGGGCATTACTGTGTGGGGATTAATATGGTAGAATTTTTTTTCCTGTGGTGGTCGTGATCTGTTGGAGCAAGGTCAAAAACTGGATTGTGAGGTAGTCTTTTCAGACGAGGCCACACCCATTTAGATGAGGCCACGTCCCCTTGCCGTGTGCGCACGCAAGTTTTTTTTTTATCTAGGTGTGTGTGTGTGTGGGGGGGGGGCACATTTTTTATGTCATGGGGGGGCGCATTTTTCAATCTCGCACTGGGAGCCAAATTGGCTAGAAACAGCCTTGCCAATAAGTTCAGTTAAGGTAATTCTTGCTTGAATAGAATGAGATTTTGTACTATTAGTGGATTCATTCTTGAATCCCTTTAGAGCCCTTTGGTGCCAGCATCTTGGTGGGATATCCCATTTGTAGCGACCAGATACGTCTAGATCATGCCATCAGAATAATCAGTAATGGAATAAGATTTATTTTGATCCTCCTTCATTGTTCCCTCTTGTCGTTTCCAAGATGTAATCTTACACAGTATATTCTTAACACAATGAGAATTAATCATTTATATAAGGTCCCTGTCTTTATCAATGCACTAAGAGAATATTCAAATGAAAGTAGATTTTTTTTCCCCTATGGTACATACCCCCTAACAAGCTAAATGGTGGGGATCACTGATCCTCAGAATGCAGTAGCCTGAACTTTGGAAAGGGATTGGCTTCTGTTGTCACCACCACTGGGTGGCGGATGTCACCCTTACTGACCTGGCCAGTGTCCTGTCAGTCAGAGAAAGGATAATGTATAAAAAAAAGAAAAAAAAGATATATTTTCGTAGGCCCTTTTGAATAACTGTTGATGGAACTATGGTGGTCATTCCGACCCGATCGCTCGCTGCAGTTTGTCGCAGCGCAGTGATCAGGTCGGAACTGCGCATGCGCCGGTGCCGCAGTGCGCCGGCGCATGGCAGCTGTCGTTGCCTAGCGATCGCCTCTGAGGCAGGGGTGGTCGCTGGGTGGGAGGGGGCTGGACGGCGGCGTTAAGCTGCCGTTTAGGGGGAGCGGTCTGGCCAACGCAGCTGTGACTGGACCATTGGGGGGGTGGGCCGCGGCGGCTGCGTGACGTCACATGCAGCCGTTGCGGGCCGGGGAGCGACTAGTAGCTTCCGGCCAGCACGCTAAAGCTGCGCTGGTCGGGAGCTACTCTTGAAGTGCAAAGGCATCGCCGCTGTGTGGTGCCTTTGCACTTCTGCAGGGGGGAAGGGGGCCGGTACTTACATGCAGGGCGGACTAGCCCTGTGCTGGGCGTCCCCCCACATGTCAGTGTGAATGATCGTAGCTGTGCTAAATTTAGCACAGCTACGATCAACTCGGAATGACCCCCTATAAGATCCATCATCTCTTACAGCTACTAATCAGCTTCCTCTGCATCGGTGGTCTTATCTAGCTGCATACAAATTAGGTGGTGAAATCAGTGAAATTATGGATGACCATTGACAGCCGCAGTAGTGTTAAACGCTGTCATCTCTCTTATAGGGACATCAAATTCACGTATAGTCCATCTGCTCGCCAGAGTTATTTCTGGAAATGTTGAATCTCGTAACGGCAATAAAAGAAAAATACCTCTGTAGCCAAAATAAATGTCTCTTTGGAACCGGTTTAAAAAGCATCGGAATATTTGTGTAAGTTTGAAATTCCAGACCCAATAAATGAACAACTTAGTTGTTGAGAGATACTGCAAAGGATAGATTCTAGCTTGATCTGGGTATATTACAAAACTAATGATAGGACCCATAAATATAGGATTTTAATGATGGATTCTGTTGTGGAGCTTGGAAAGGATGTTTGGAGATTTTCTCAAGGATCTAAATAGACTTAAAGAGACTTGAAGTATTTTACTTACATTCACAAAAACTGCAGCTATTTTTTTTTGGGGGTGGGGGGGGGGGGAGGTGGAAAACTCCTGCCTTAACATATTGATGTAAAGGAATATACGTTGTGCACAGTACACATACAAAACTGTAGACAGACACACAAAGCGTGTCAAATACTGAGACAAACACAAAGCGGAGACAGGTACAAAGTAGAGGGGTCAGAGAGATGCAAACACATGGGGCCAAACGTAATAGCAGCCGAGTTTGCTGGAGGTGCAGGATGACGGCGGAACTCATCTGTCCCATGGTCTTCTTATTCAGCATGTGGTGCTCAGGAATAGGTGCCACCAAGGCGCATGTATCCAGTGGAGAAAGAGAGGAGGGGAAGTAGAGGTGGGGCTGGGGTTGCCAGAAGTTAGGTGCTGCATAGCTATACATCTGGTCTGAGAGAGGAGGGGAGTCCATGATAGAGGGGTTGTGACCTCAATAAATCCAGGTCTGCAGGCACCAACAGTGGCTCAAACTGCTGTTAATTCACCGGCAGACTCTGTGAATCAGAAGCAGTTTTCGTCCTTGATCATGAGCATATAAGTGTCCTCATGTCTGCGAGGCTCCTTACATGTGTATCTGCTATACCCCTATGATGGCAGTCATATGTCCGGTCGCCTTTTTTTGGCTTTTGCTTGAAAGTCAACGCTTCTGTTGCCTCCTGCAGTTATTACACTGACCATGCTCCCTATAGCGCAGCATAAAAAGTGGGCCCAGTATTCCTAGCAAGATGTATCCACTCACCCACTCAAATACCGGGACATGCCGCCAATACTGGGGCACAATTAATCTCTTGGTAGCCCTGAGTACCATGTAAGTAACAGTACACAGCATAAATAGAAGATGAGACTGGCTCAATACTGTACATCCGTTTTAATTATAACAATTCCAGGATAACAGAGGCAAACAAAAAAATCTAAAAACACAAACTTGCGATTTTTAAAATACACATGAAGACTTACAACTTTGAATAAACAATGAGAGAATACAGAGAAAAATCATATTTATAGAAAGCATAGCTGATAAATGCCAGGATGTTACCCAAGCGAAAGGGGAAGACGTTATATACATCGTTGCTACATCCGTTTCAATGGACAAGGATTGAGCAGAAACATATTGAATAGATATTCTTGACACATTTGAATATATATTCCATAGACAGAGACAGACAGATAGATAGATAGATAGATAGATAGATAGATAGATAGATAGATAGATAGATAGATAAGATATAAGCAGCAATAAGGAATGGTAATCGTCAGGAGGTTTTCACAAATTATGAATAGATCCCCTAGAGAGGTATGAAAAATAAATTGATATGAGATAGACAAGTGTCAAGTGTCTTTGTCATACTAATAGGGGGATATTTATCAAACATTCGAGAGAGATAAAGTTCCAACCAATCGACTGTCATTTTTTAAACACAGCCTGTAAAATGACGGGAGCGGATTGGTTTGTACTTTATCTCTCTCCACTTTATTTCTTGCCGGGCTTTGCCCCTAAGTATCCCCTATAACCGTATGGAAAGAGTCATTTCCACATCTAAAAGACAGAATTTGGTTTTGCACAGATTTATCAAAGCTGTAAAGCAGAAGATGCTTTGCGATCAGCCGTCTCATTTCTAAAGCTTAGCTTCTGGAACTTGGCTGGGGTAGCTAACGTCATATTTATATAGCGTTAGCCCGCTGTTCTCTATGGCTAGGGGGCTGGGGGTGGGGGTAAGCCTGTCCAGAGAAGGATTATGTGATACCTCTCAGGTTGGCTGCAGTGACCATAGTCCCTCTTGCAAATTTTCCTCTCTGCTCATTCAGGTCTTGCTGCCTACCAGCTCTGAACCCAGAGGCAACATGAAAATATTCATTGCTGCTGTGATATCTTCAAGCGTTCCCTGTAAACACCTCTTAAGGAAAGCGTATCAAATTCCAGAACCGCCCACATAACTTTCATAAACCTTCCGATCAAATTGTATACACTCTGCACAGTCCACACATATCCTCACATGTGTTCTCATTCTTCACTTTCCCTTCCTCTCGACCCCGGTTCATCATTGCTGTGTGACCATATCATACAGCCCACCAAGAACCTTTGCAATCTGGTGGACAACTATGCAATAGATAGCACCTCTCCTTGTGTATAGAGATGAGCGGGTTCGGTTTCTCTGAATCCGAACCCGCACGAACTTCATGTTTTTTTTTCACGGGTCCGAGCGACTCGGATCTTCCCGCCTTGCTCGGTTAACCCGAGCGCGCCCGAACGTCATCATGACGCTGTCGGATTCTCGCGAGACTCGGATTCTATATAAGGAGCCGCGCGTCGCCGCCATTTTCACACGTGCATTGAGATTGATAGGGAGAGGGCGTGGCTGGCGTCCTCTCCATTTAGATTAGGAGAGAGAGAGAGAGATTGACCTGAGGCTGATACTGTAGAAGAGAGTGCAGAGTTTAGTGACTGACCACAGTGACCACCAGCAGTGCAGTTGTTTTATTTAATATATCCGTTCTCTGCCTGAAAAAAACGGTACACACAGTGACTCAGTCACATACCATATCTGTGTGCACTGCTCAGCCCAGTGTGCTGCATGCCTGCATCATCTATGTATATATTATATATCTGACTGTGCTCAGCTCACACAGCTTATAATTGTGGGGGAGACTGGGGAGCACTGCAGTGCCAGTTATAGGTTATAGCAGGAGCCAGGAGTACAAGACAGTCACATACCATATCTGTGTGCACTGCTCAGCCCAGTGTGCTGCATCATCTATGTATATATTATATATCTGACTGTGCTCAGCTCACACAGCTTATAATTGTGGGGGAGACTGGGGAGCACTGCAGTGCCAGTTATAGGTTATAGCAGGAGCCAGGAGTACATATTATATTAAAATTAAACAGTGCACACTTTTGCTGCAGGAGTGCCACTGCCAGTGTGACTGACCAGTGACCTGACCACACTGACCACCAGTATAGTTAGTAGTATACTATATTGTGATTGCCTGAAAAAGTTAAACACTCGTCGTGTGACTTCACTTGTGTGGTGTTTTTTTTTTTTATTCTATAAAAAACTCATTCTGCTGACAGACAGTGTCCAGCAGGTCCGTCATTATATAATATATATACCTGTCCGGCTGCAGTAGTGATATATATATATTTTTTATATAATTATTTATCATCCAGTCGCAGCAGACACAGTACGGTAGTTCACGGCTGTAGCTACCTCTGTGTCGGCACTCGGCAGTCCATCCATAATTGTATACCACCTACCCGTGGTTTTTTTTTCTTTCTTCTTTATACATACATACTACTACATCTCTTTATCAACCAGTCTATATTAGCAGCAGACACAGTACAGTACGGTAGTTCACGGCTGTGGCTACCTCTGTGTCGGCACTCGGCAGTCCGTCCATAATTGTATACCACCTAACCGTGGTTTTTTTTTTCTTTCTTCTTCATACATACATACTACGACATCTCTTTATCAACCAGTCTATATTAGCAGCAGACACAGTACAGTACGGTAGTTCACGGCTGTGGCTACCTCTGTGTCGGCACTCGGCAGTCCGTCCATAATTGTATACCACCTACCCGTGTTTTTTTTTTCTTTCTTCTTCATACATACATACTACGACATCTCTTTATCAACCAGTCTATATTAGCAGCAGACACAGTACAGTACGGTAGTTCACGGCTGTGGCTACCTCTGTGTCGGCACTCGGCAGTACGTCCATAATTGTATACCACCTAACCGTGGTTTTTTTTTCTTTCTTCTTCATACATACATACTACGACATCTCTTTATCAACCAGTCTATATTAGCAGCAGACACAGTACGGTAGTTCACGGCTGTAGCTACCTCTGTGTCGGCACTCGGCAGTCCGTCCATAATTGTATACTAGTATCCATCCATCTCCATTGTTTACCTGAGGTGCCTTTTAGTTGTGCCTATTAAAATATGGAGAACAAAAATGTTGAGGTTCCAAAATTAGGGAAAGATCAAGATCCACTTCCACCTCGTGCTGAAGCTGCTGCCACTAGTCATGGCCGAGACGATGAAATGCCAGCAACGTCGTCTGCCAAGGCCGATGCCCAATGTCATAGTACAGAGCATGTCAAATCCAAAACACCAAATATCAGTAAAAAAAGGACTCCAAAACCTAAAATAAAATTGTCGGAGGAGAAGCGTAAACTTGCCAATATGCCATTTACCACACGGAGTGGCAAGGAACGGCTGAGGCCCTGGCCTATGTTCATGGCTAGTGGTTCAGCTTCACATGAGGATGGAGGCACTCAGCCTCTCGCTAGAAAAATGAAAAGACTCAAGCTGGCAAAAGCAGTAGCACCGCAAAGAACTGTGCGTTCTTCGAAATCCCAAATCCACAAGGAGAGTCCAATTGTGTCGGTTGCGATGCCTGACCTTCCCAACACTGGACGTGAAGAGCATGCGCCTTCCACCATTTGCACGCCCCCTGCAAGTGCTGGAAGGAGCACCCGCAGTCCAGTTCCTGATAGTCAGATTGAAGATGTCAGTGTTGAAGTACACCAGGATGAGGAGGATATGGGTGTTGCTGGCGCTGGGGAGGAAATTGACCAGGAGGATTCTGATGGTGAGGTGGTTTTTTTAAGTCAGGCACCCGGGGAGACACCTGTTGTCCGTGGGAGGAATATGGCCGTTGACATGCCTGGTGAAAATACCAAAAAAATCAGCTCTTCGGTGTGGAACTATTTCAACAGAAATGCGGACAACAGGTGTCAAGCCGTGTGTTCCCTTTGTCAAGCTGTAATAAGTAGGGGTAAGGACGTTAACCACCTCGGAACATCCTCCCTTATACGTCACCTGCAGCGCATTCATAATAAGTCAGTGACAAGTTCAAAAACTTTGGGTGACAGCGGAAGCAGTCCACTGACCAGTAAATCCCTTCCTCTTGTAACCAAGCTCACGCAAACCACCCCACCAACTCCCTCAGTGTCAATTTCCTCCTTCCCCAGGAATGCCAATAGTCCTGCAGGCAATGTCACTGGCAATTCTGACGAGTCCTCTCCTGCCTGGGATTCCTCCGATGCATCCTTGCGTGTAACGCCTACTGCTGCTGGCGCTGCTGTTGTTGCTGCTGGGAGTCGATGGTCATCCCAGAGGGGAAGTCGTAAGCCCACTTGTACTACTTCCAGTAAGCAATTGACTGTTCAACAGTCCTTTGCGAGGAAGATGAAATATCACAGCAGTCATCCTGCTGCAAAGCGGATAACTGAGGCCTTGACAACTATGTTGGTGTTAGACGTGCGTCCGGTATCCGCCGTTAGTTCACAGGGAACTAGACAATTTATTGAGGCAGTGTGCCCCCGTTACCAAATACCATCTAGGTTCCACTTCTCTAGGCAGGCGATACCGAGAATGTACACGGACGTCAGAAAAAGACTCACCAGTGTCCTAAAAAATGCAGTTGTACCCAATGTCCACTTAACCACGGACATGTGGACAAGTGGAGCAGGGCAGGGTCAGGACTATATGACTGTGACAGCCCACTGGGTAGATGTATGGACTCCCGCCGCAAGAACAGCAGCGGCGGCACCAGTAGCAGCATCTCGCAAACGCCAACTCTTTCCTAGGCAGGCTACGCTTTGTATCACCGGTTTCCAGAATACGCACACAGCTGAAAACCTCTTACGGCAACTGAGGAAGATCATCGCGGAATGGCTTACCCCAATTGGACTCTCCTGTGGATTTGTGGCATCGGACAACGCCAGCAATATTGTGTGTGCATTAAATATGGGCAAATTCCAGCACGTCCCATGTTTTGCACATACCTTGAATTTGGTGGTGCAGAATTATTTAAAAAACGACAGGGGCGTGCAAGAGATGCTGTCGGTGGCCAGAAAAATTGCGGGACACTTTCGGCGTACAGGCACCATGTACAGAAGACTGGAGCACCACCAAAAACTACTGAACCTGCCCTGCCATCATCTGAAGCAAGAAGTGGTAACGAGGTGGAATTCAACCCTCTATATGCTTCAGAGGTTGGAGGAGCAGCAAAAGGCCATTCAAGCCTATACAATTGAGCACGATATAGGAGGTGGAATGCACCTGTCTCAAGCGCAGTGGAGAATGATTTCAACGTTGTGCAAGGTTCTGATGCCCTTTGAACTTGCCACACGTGAAGTCAGTTCAGACACTGCCAGCCTGAGTCAGGTCATTCCCCTCATCAGGCTTTTGCAGAAGAAGCTGGAGACATTGAAGGAGGAGCTAACACGGAGCGATTCCGCTAGGCATGTGGGACTTGTGGATGGAGCCCTTAATTCGCTTAACAAGGATTCACGGGTGGTCAATCTGTTGAAATCAGAGCACTACATTTTGGCCACCGTGCTCGATCCTAGATTTAAAGCCTACCTTGGATCTCTCTTTCCGGCAGACACAAGTCTGCTGGGGTTGAAAGACCTGCTGGTGAGAAAATTGTCAAGTCAAGCGGAACGCGACCTGTCAACATCTCCTCCTTCACATTCTCCCGCAACTGGGGGTGCGAGGAAAAGGCTCAGAATTCCGAGCCCACCCGCTGGCGGTGATGCAGGGCAGTCTGGAGCGACTGCTGATGCTGACATCTGGTCCGGACTGAAGGACCTGACAACGATTACGGACATGTCGTCTACTGTCACTGCATATGATTCTCTCACCATTGAAAGAATGGTGGAGGATTATATGAGTGACCGCATCCAAGTAGGCACGTCACACAGTCCATACTTATACTGGCAGGAAAAAGAGGCAATTTGGAGGCCATTGCACAAACTGGCTTTATTCTACCTAAGTTGCCCTCCCACAAGTGTGTACTCCGAAAGAGTGTTTAGTGCCGCCGCTCACCTTGTCAGCAATCGGCGTACGAGGTTACATCCAGAAAATGTGGAGAAGATGATGTTCATTAAAATGAATTATAATCAATTCCTCCGCGGAGACATTGACCAGCAGCAATTGCCTCCACAAAGTACACAGGGAGCTGAGATGGTGGATTCCAGTGGGGACGAATTGATAATCTGTGAGGAGGGGGATGTACACGGTGATATATCGGAGGGTGATGATGAGGTGGACATCTTGCCTCTGTAGAGCCAGTTTGTGCAAGGAGAGATTAATTGCTTCTTTTTTGGGGGGGGTCCAAACCAACCCGTCATATCAGTCACAGTCGTGTGGCAGACCCTGTCACTGAAATGATGGGTTGGTTAAAGTGTGCATGTCCTGTTTTGTTTATACAACATAAGGGTGGGTGGGAGGGCCCAAGGACAATTCCATCTTGCACCTCTTTTTTCTTTTATTTTTCTTTGCGTCATGTGCTGTTTGGGGAGGGTTTTTTGGAAGGGACATCCTGCGTGACACTGCAGTGCCACTCCTAAATGGGCCCGGTGTTTGTGTTGGCCACTAGGGTCGCTAATCTTACTCACACAGTCAGCTACCTCATTGCGCCTCTTTTTTTCTTTGCGTCATGTGCTGATTGGGGAGGGTTTTTTGGAAGGGACATCCTGCGTGACACTGCAGTGCCACTCCTAAATGGGCCCGGTGTTTGTGTCGGCCACTAGGGTCGCTAATCTTACTCACACAGTCAGCTACCTCATTGCGCCTCTTTTTTTCTTTGCGTCATGTGCTGATTGGGGAGGGTTTTTTGGAAGGGACATCCTGCGTGACACTGCAGTGCCACTCCTAAATGGGCCCGGTGTTTGTGTCGGCCACTAGGGTCGCTAATCTTACTCACACAGTCAGCTACCTCATTGCGCCTCTTTTTTTCTTTGCGTCATGTGCTGATTGGGGAGGGTTTTTTGGAAGGGACATCCTGCGTGACACTGCAGTGCCACTCCTAAATGGGCCCGGTGTTTGTGTCGGCCACTAGGGTCGCTAATCTTACTCACACAGTCAGCTACCTCATTGCGCCTCTTTTTTTCTTTGCGTCATGTGCTGATTGGGGAGGGTTTTTTGGAAGGGACATCCTGCGTGACACTGCAGTGCCACTCCTAAATGGGCCCGGTGTTTGTGTCGGCCACTAGGGTCGCTAATCTTACTCACACAGTCAGCTACCTCATTGCGCCTCTTTTTTTCTTTGCGTCATGTGCTGATTGGGGAGGGTTTTTTGGAAGGGACATCATGCGTGACACTGCAGTGCCACTCCTAAATGGGCCCGGTGTTTGTGTCGGCCACTAGGGTCGCTTATCTTACTCACACAGTCAGCTACCTCATTGCGCCTCTTTTTTTCTTTGCGTCATGTGCTGATTGGGGAGGGTTTTTTGGAAGGGACATCCTGCGTGACACTGCAGTGCCACTCCTAGATGGGCCAGGTGTTTGTGTCGGCCACTAGTGTCGCTTAGCTTAGTCATCCAGCGACCTTGGTGCAAATTTTAGGACTAAAAATAATATTGTGAGGTGTGAGGTATTCAGAATAGACTGAAAATGAGTGGAAATTATGGTTTTTGAGGTTAATAATAATATGGGATCAAAATGACCCCCAAATTCTATGATTTAAGCTGTTTTTTAGTGTTTTTTAAAAAAAACACCCGAATCCAAAACACACCCGAATCCGACAAAAAAAATTCGGTGAGGTTTTGCCAAAACGCGGTCGAACCCAAAACACGGCCGCGGAACCGAACCCAAAACCAAAACACAAAACCCGAAAAATTTCAAGCGCTCATCTCTACTTGTGTACACATGCCTATTTCCCTATAGATTGTAAGCTTGCGAGCAGGGCCTTCCTACCTCTATGACTGTCAGTTATTACCCAGTTTTGTTATATCATTGTTATTTCCAATTGTGATGCCCAACGGAATTTGCTGCGCTATATAAGAAACTGTTAATAAATAATATGTAGTGCTCATTTCCAGGGTATATTAGGAATACTAGTAAATATGCTAGATAGATAGATAGATATAGTTCAGAAAATGTCCAGGTCATAGGCAAATGTGGTGGTGGTTGGGGGGTTGTCCAGTTGCCCGGAAACCCCCCTTCCCCACAGCCTGATAAGCAGCCACTACATGCAGTATAAGGGGTGGAAAGGAGCTGCAGCACATGTCCAGTGGCAGCAGATATTCCTACTAAGCCTGCTGTGTATATCTGTGGATCTGAGTGCTCGCTCACTCATCGCACCAGAGAGAGAATCTGGTAGGTGGCTTACCGTGATCATTGGGCCTGTGTATTTCTGAAGTACTGTTTTACATAGACTGCACTTTGGGGCAGACTATAGCTTGTTACATGCTGATTATGCATCCTTCATGGGCTGCGACATCGCTCTAAAATCATTGGAAACTTACCCTCCAGAAACCTTGCGTTTGCCCCTGAGCTAACGGTGACAGCATGAAATAAAAAACAATGCTGTGACCTCCTGAGGGGCAAATTTGGCTCAGCCCCCAACATTTAAAGGTTTGAGGACAACGTAATGTTCCATGCAGAGCGAGCACAGAATTTGGATGCGTGTGTGTTTGGTTACTTTGCTTGTGAGTAATAAATCTGATGAATGGTGTTAATCAGCCCCCTAACTGCTAAACATGCGACTCCGGTATCCATTGTGGAAAATGTCCAAACAACTGATCAGTCAGACGCTAGAAAAAGGAAATATGGAAAGTGATGTCTTAACCTTATTGCCAACTCCTAGTAAAATAACACAATAAGCCCCCCTCTTCCCTAAACAAAAATAAGACTTTGTTCCCCCAAACTGAAGGAAATGCCTGTGGGGAAGAACCAAATTATTATGTGTTAAAGAGAAACTCCAAAGTCTCGGTTTAAGTTTAAAGGTTTTCAGCAATATAAAAATCTAGCAATTTTTTTTTTCTACTGAGGGTGGTGGGAGCGGACGGGGGGGCTCTGCCTGATGATGTATAAAAATAGCACTACATGTCAGTATGTCCGTTAGTAACAACAACAGGGTTGCCGTCTCTAAAACGAGCCGTGACATCTTGTACTGTAACAGTGGAACGATTGTTGCAAGAGTAATCTGGTTTTCATTAAAGGGGAGCGATGGGTCCAATTTCTCTACAGGACTGCTTGCTAGCATCTCCTCGCTTGTGCTATGTGTTGGCAGTTAAGCGATGTGGCAGAGGGGTTCTTTCAATCCTTAACTACAGTCGCATTTGCTATGTTAACCCCTTAACCCCAGACTTTGCAGACGCAGAATTGATTCCAGCATTAAAATAACCACTGGGCCGCTATGTGCTGACTGTGAGAGCTGCCAGCATCGGTCAGATGTGTCGGAGAGACATTACAGAGTAAGTGTGGGAGACCAGAGAGGGTTAAACTAATCTGGATTGGAAGTGGCCTGGAACATGTTTTTATTTGTACCATGCTTTAATGCAAGGCTTACTATAACCGTAGGGGTCACACAGAAATTCCAGTGCTGCAAAAGTAAATTATATAGGTGGTATCACAAGCAAACTTGATTGGAGGCGGCAATCTAATTTTTTTTTCTTACGTTTTAAGTATCCCTGAGGTTCAAAGGTTACTTGTGCTGTTTAAGAGAAGTTGGATTCAAAAGACCCACATAATACTCTACACAGGGCTCACATATATGCAGACACCAGGAGGCCCATCGTAAGACATACGCTAAGAACTAAATATGTATGACATCCTAAGGCAGATTAACATGAAGCGACTCTCTATGTAATGGCTGAACACTTGGAAAATCTCAGTAATGATGCACTGAGAAGGCAATGTACTGAGAAAAATAGCATTACGCAGTATGACATCATATGACTGTTATATTCTTGGACCACTATATTCCAATTTTCCTGTTACATAACTCTAATCCAGAGGTTCTCAAACTCGGTCCTCGTGGGCCCACACAGTGCATGTTTTGCAGGTAACCCAGCAGGTGCACAGGTGTATTAATTACTCACTGACACATTTTAAAAGGTCCACAGGTGGAGCTAATTATTTCACTTGCGATTCTGTGAGGAGACCTGCAAAACATGCACTGTGTGGGCCCACGAGGACCAAGTTTGAGAACCTCTGCTCTAATCGGACTAGAAAAAGCAATACAGGTAGCATCCAGCTTAACTTCATTGTTTCACTAATTGTCTTTCTACTATAGGCAATTTTCTGTGTGAACAATTATGTATACTGTAGTTCTGAATTGTTCCATTCATGTGGATTAAATCCAATACAATTCTAAGAAACTCTTTCAGTCCCTTAATATAATACGTACTATGAAAGAGGAGGAAGAATGACATCAGAACTTTTCGGTTAGCCATAATACTTGACGTGAAACAGGGGCGCATCAAGAGAAAAAGAGGAGGCCCGTGTGCAGTCAACGTCTGGGCCCCCTTCTCTCTAGCCAGCAGACAAATAGACTCTGGGCACTAGGGTCACTAGGAGACCCTAAACACTGTCCCAGAGTCAAGTGCACGTGTAGGTCTCCGGGAAAATGACGTGACTGCCATTTTCCCAGTTACTTTCCTACTGTGCATGGGCGAAACGCTGGGAAAATGGCCACCGCGCCATTTTCCCAGTGATTTCTGTGCTGCTGCAGGACTTCGGAGGCTAAATACTGAAAAAATGGGGGCAGGGTGTGTGGTGTGGGCCCCCCTGGACTATTATATATAGTATATTATATAATCTATCATTATAGATACGCCAGTGAAATCCTGTGACATCCATGGTTTGCTTTGTAATAAGCACTTGGCTTTCTTGTTTTATGGAAATCCCAGGCAATAAGGATAAAGATGTTGGGCTTTCATCAGGGACGGTTTAAGAAAGGAGGGTGCATGTGTGCAAGATCTGTGTGGACCACCTAACTCTCTGCATTGTACCAGAGTCTAATGTGCATGCCTCGGTTTCCAGGAACATGGCATTTGTGCCTTGTTTCTGGAGACCTCTCTAGTGCACATGCGCAAATCTCCGGAAAAATGGCTGTAGCGCCATATTCCTGGTGATTTGTGCTGCTGCAGCACCAACGCAGTATTTCAGAGATGTAAGTATTAAACATGGGTGCAGTTGTGCAAAGTGGGCACCACACACCCTGCACCCAATATAAATACGCCAATAGCTTTCATATCCAATAAGTGATAAAAGCTTTAAAAAAATATCTTTATTTAAATAAATAAAGCATTGATTTTATCCAGTGATTGCCATTCTGAGAGGATGATAGCAAAAGGAGCTTTACTGCAATCTTTGTCCTATGTTGTTGATGAAATCTTATTACTGGTGGGGGATAACTCTGATTGCAGTGTTATACCAGTTGTAACAGGAAGAAAAAAGAAGCCCTGTCAAATAGATCCAAATATATTAATTCTGAGTTCTGTCCTCGATTATCTGTGTCTGAATCAAGTATTCAACTGTTAAGTTTCAAGTTTGCTTGTTGACTACAAAAATGCCATTTTGCGTGGAAAGACAATATTGTTGAGGCTATCCAGTCACATCTACAGCATTTACTTCTTTGTTTTCTCAGGTTTCATTGGAGCGTCTGCTGGAGCCACGCAAATTTCCAAACTTGGAGGTGTTCTACAAATGTTATCACTAACAGTATGTCCTCAATCAAAGGGGTAAATTTACTAAGATGGGAGTTCTATTTAAGATCGGATGTTGCCCATAGCAACTAGAGATGAGCGGGTCCGGTTTTACTCAGATTTACCAGAATCTCCCTATTGGCTATCATGTTTTGGTAAGCCAATAAGAAAAATCCAGAAAATAAGAAATGGCGATAATTCTGGCGTAAAGAACCGAGTAAATCCAAACCCGCTCATCACTAATAGCAACCAATCAGATTCCAGGTATTATTTTCTAGAAGGTGCTAGATAAATGAGAAGTAGAATCTGATTGGTCTAAAATAAATCTTAATAAATTTACCTCAAATTGTCTAAATCCACCAAAGCAAGAACTTCTTCTAAACGGGCCACCCAGCTCATCCAATGGGACCAATTTGTGTCATTTTACCATTCTACATTATTATATCACAATCTTGTGCCGTGTCCATGATTTTTTTTTTCTTGCGTTGTTGCAAATATCTTGGGAGAGTTGACTTTTGAACAATATCCATTTCCTTTCCAAAAACGTACATTGCCTACGCTGAATTGTCTAAGAAAACAAAATACCTGAGGAATGCAGACGCTTTTCCCCCCCTAAAAGTTTTGCTAGAGTCACTCAGTTTTTGCAATGAGGATATTTTAGCTCAGAGCATTAAATTCATCGTTAGAAAGAGGAATTCATTCGGGAGTTATCATTTAACTGACTGATTGACATAGCCAAGAACAGAATGGAGAAACGAAAACAGGCACAGAGACAGCAGTATAAGAAGTCAGGACCTGGGGAATTCTAGTATTCAGCACTAGTAATTTCACCTCGCTGCGGTTTATCTCTGTGTGCCGGATCATTTATCCTCCTCATGGCAAGACAAAGGGAAATCTTGGCAAATGGGACAGGACAAAAGCAGACATTTTGTAACTGCTGAATGTTCACGTATCAACTGATTACTCTGCAAACGCTTCTCTGTCACAGAGCAAGGGGTGTATAATATTGCTGACAAGGGAACAAGGCAGCCGACCTCAGCCCGAAATCTTTGATAAAATTCAAAACACTGTTGTAGAAATGTGGGCGGGAGACTGTGATCTCTCTGTGCACAGGAAAATAACTCAGAACAGATATATTTATGGAATAAAATCTATTTCCATTTGTATATGTGCACTACATTTTATAATTTCAAAATATTCCACACATTTGTGTTTTTTTGAGTTTCTACAATTCAGGTTGGACTAGCTCTCAACACAATCTGTCCTGGCGCAGATTGGGACAACTTCAGTGCGCCAGTAATCGGGGTGTGCCACATCCCCCCAGAGGCTGTGCCTAGTGGTTCTGAAACCCCCACCACCACTTATGAGTGGTGACTTACCTCCTAACTAAAGGGCCCTACACACTGGTCGATATATTTGAAAGGTATGAACGATGTTGTTCATAAATGAATGATAAATCATCCATATCTTTCAGTGTGGATGCTTCAACGATGAACGATGCGCGTGCCCGCAATCGTTCATTGTTGAACGATCATCGTTTAAACATGCCAGTCACTTTGGACAGTATAGATGTCTGTACTCTTATATCATCCAAATTGGCCATCGATATCGTCCAGTGTGTAGGCTTTAAATCGTTGGTGAAAAATCAGCCATCGATAATATCAGTGGTAGATAATATCGCCAACATCGGCCAGTGTGTAGGGCCCTTTACTTGATGAAGGTGCAGACTTCCCTGGATGTCAGATCTGGCCACTTATGTTGGGACCATTGTGAGATATGCTCTTCTACTTTAATGCATGATAAGAATAAAAACAGACCAGGAAGAACAATATAACTTTTCCTGCAGTTTTACTGTTAAAAAATATTGTACAGAATTCAATTCAATTGCCCGATTATCACAAAAAAAGGGGAAATGTTTATGAATGGATTTAAAACTATATTTACAAAACTAGTTAATGTAAGACAATGGAACTTATAACTTTATCTATACCGTAAGAATACTGGGTCAAGGAACATATAATTACCCCCATCAAGTTGTAAATTATTTATTGATGTACAGTAGTTTTCCCAATAGTACAATAATTCTCAATGATCTTAATTCTCATCATTAGGTTTTTGTGTGTTTTGCCAATGGCAACGAGCATAAGTGGGTTTCCCTATCAGTCCTCCTCAGTGTCGGACTGAGTCATAAAGGGCCCACTGGAGGAATGCAGTGGTAGGGGCCCATGTTTAGAGGTGTGGCCAGTCTCCTGAAAGGGTGTGGCCAGCCGCCACATTGGTTGCCTAACTAAGAGAGAGTGCATGGGCTGGGCCCCTTGACAAATGTATATAGTAAATATTGCTAATGCATGCATGATAATGTACCAGAGTAATACACCATAGTCCTGTGCAGTATATGGTAACATGTATAATGTACAATTCAAGTGCACAGTCTGGAACCTGATCCATAGTAGGGCCCCCCAGACAGTAGGGCCCACCAGTGGTTTCCCCTGTACCCCTGTGGGCCAGTCCAACCCTGGTCCTCCTGCCTTCATGAAAGTAGGCCCATCCCGCTTCATTTCAAATTTGTTCTGTAATGTATTGACGGTTTGAGAATTAGTAGAACAGACTGGTGATGTCAGTACATATTGGCAAGGTATGGGGTAAATCAGAGAGAGCTGGACACTTGGCCCTTGAGCTGAACCCTATGGGTTGTTCATAAGCATCCGAGGTCGGATGTAGTCATCATCCTGGCAGATTTCAGAGCTGACTCATTCCACATTTGAATGATTCCAGTGTTGGGTTGGCGTTTGGGGATGAGAGTGTTTTTGTTCTATAGCCAATTAAATCTAAAATGGGCAATTTATCCTGGATGCTGTAATACTTTACAGGTATCATAAGAATGATGCCTTTTGCCTCACTAGGAGCCAGTGATCTGAATGAGGAACTTTGTAGCCCATACAATGGAAACATCCTGTTCCTGTGCTCAACCAATATTCAAGTGCATCTTGATCTGTTGATTTCATGCATTATCATAGATATTAGTTCGGCCAACCAGATCCATCTTAACAGCATTGTACGCCCTGGGCAAAGCAACATACTAAGGTCCCTATACACCCATTCATGGGAATAAGTGAAAAATAAAATCATAATTTCTACCTCCTGTGGTCCCGCCCTGTCTCTACACATGCTTCCATACAGTGAATGTCTGTCAGCACTTTGATTGGTGGATAGCTCCAGCTATCCACCAGTCTGCATGCTGACATGCATTAACTGTTTGGTTGCAGGCTGAGTGGCAGGTAGAGAATGCTGATTGTGAATTAAAGTCAATCAGAGCAGCCAATCAGAGTGGCTGGGTAGCAATCTCTTCCTGTCTCCCAAGAAACTCCGGTGGCACCAGCCTGGGGTGTAGATGCCACCCGGCCCAGCTCGCCCCTGCTCAAAGGCCCCTAGAATCATACTATAATTCTGCAAGGTATTGCAGATCTTTACCTGCTTAGCCAGCTAGCGGTCACCGTCACACAAGTCAATGAATTCCGTTTGGTGAAAATATAAAATCCCACATGGAAATCTAAGCTCTCAATCCCTGGGTTAGCCCTGGCAGATATGTCCCATTTCAGTCAGACACATCAAAAAATATTATACAGACAATTGATAATTAATTGTTTTAATATGTGAAATGAAATATATTATGCACCAAATATATGCATTTGTCACTTTTTACAGCTTGTGATTGGAAACACATGTGACCGCAGCAAACAAGATTGGCACGTCCTGGCAGAGAGCTGGTGAAAGCAGCCTTTATGAACACATCTCCGAATGCCAGCCACCACAATCCTGGATCCGTGGTTCCCTGCAGCATTAGTAGTTATAGCTTCCTGCAGATTTGATTGACATCATATTTCTGCAGTCAGAAAGTTACTGTGTTGCGTTTCCCTCTGTGACTCTTGCCACTTAGTGTGGTCACAATGTTCTATTTTCTCATTTTTAGGTTTTATTGTGTTACACACCACTTCTATTTCCCTTTTAACCTCACTATTTTATTGTGGTGTTCGGTTATAAATATAAATGATCCAAGCAACGAAGGATTTGTATCTGTGTTATCTTTGGCTCACTGTGAATTCTCCCACAGAGAGAACCCACCACTAATTTCTCCTGTCCCCATAGTACAGTGTTCCCTGTGGCCACCTCTATAGCCAATGTAGTTTCCATATATATCCAGTCTCTGATAATGGCATGCAGCCGTACCATGGCCAAAATGTGCAAAAGTGTTGAAGTCATTTTATTTTTTACATTACATGACAAACTACACTAGCTTTCTAATACATGAGCAGCACCATTCTAAGCATTTGCTGGGGGTGCTACTGCCATCATACCTCCCAATTGTACTGATTTAGACAGGACAGTCCCTGATTCATCAAATTTTAAAACAGAGTGTAAAATAAAACAGGAATAGTTTAGCTAAAAAGTGTCCATTTCCCTGTGACTCGAAAGGGGTATATCTGCTACAGATCCATTTTAATCGATTTCCATCTATTTTAGGGGGTCATTCCGAGTTTATCGCTCGCTAGCTGTTTTTAGCAGCCATGCAAACGCTATGCCGCCTCCCACTGGGAGTGTATCTTAGCTTAGCAGAAGTGCGAACGAAAGGATCGCAGAGCGGCTACAAAATAATTTTATGCAGTTTCAGAGTAGCTTCAGACCTACTCAACGCTTGCGATGACTTCAGACTGTTCAGTTCCTGTTTTGACGTCACGAACACGCCCTGCGTTCGCCCAGCCATGCCTGCGTTTTCCCTGGCACGACTGCGTTTTTTCGAACACTCCCTGAAAACGGTGAGTTGACACCCAGGAACGCCCACTTCCTGTCAATCACTCTGCGGCCAGCAGTGTGACTGAAAAGCTTCGCTAGACCTTGTGTGAAACTACATCGGCCGTTGTGAAAGTACGTCGCGCGTACGCATTGCGCCACATACTCATGCGCAGAAGTGGCGTTTTTGCATCATCGCTGCACAGCAAACATTTTCTGCTAGCGATCAACTCGGAATGACCCCCTTAGAGCGATTCAAATTGATCTCAACCGACATTGGGCTTTCAGGGCTAAAACACACATTTACTAATGGATTACTTTTTATATTAATATTTAATTGTGAGTAAATGTGTGTTTTAGCCCTGGAAGCCCAACATCGACTGAGATAAATTTTAATTGATCTAAAAATTGATGGAAATCGATTTAAATCAACCCTTAGTAAATATACCCCTAATAGTTTTTGGTACATTGGCCCATCTATAACGGATGGAGGGTGTGCAGTGCATGTATCAAGGAAAACCCCATGCTGGACACCCTTCACCCTATATAGACCCCACTGTGTGCCGAGCAGAGCCCCCTCCCTGTTACCTGGTGTTGTTGCAGTGCCTCTGTGATCTACTGCACATGCACCTTCCTTCTGCAGATAAGACACAAAAGACGTCTGCCAGAAGAAGGTATATGGAGGATCTGCTGCTGACAGTAGGGAAGGAGAGTGCGGCACACAGGCCCGCCAGGCCGCTAATATGCTTCTGGTTTGGGCAGATTGGGATGGAATTTATTTTGTCCTGACGTTAATGTTGGGAGGTGTGTGCCTTTTTATTTAGAAAATACCATCATACCAGCTTTCTGCTTACAAAAATGTCCCTACAAAATTAAATACTCATAACAATGGAAACCGATTTACATGGAGGACCAACTGTAGATCCAGACACTCCTGTAAATTTTTTCTAGAACCTGGTTTACAAGCTGGATTCAGAGAACATTAAATGACTTCTTATGGCTGTGTCCAACATTTTCATTTCTAAATATGAACTGCGAAGGTAAATTACAAAATTCAACATGGCTGCAGTTCTGTTAGTCCTATTGCTGATATCTGTAAAGCATCCTACATTTGGACGTGACCAAAGACAGCGGATACAAGTAGAAAAGCGGATTCCGAAGTTATAGCTGACCCCACCATTGCGTCTGACTCTATACAATACAACCAATACACACAGCAACTCTACCAAAGTGTCAGTTCCTCTCTGCCTGCTGTTAGAGGCAATCCTCTATCCCAATATGGCAATCTTGTGCTGCAGTGACAGAGAGCCATTTAGGCATATTGGGGGTCATTCCGAGTTGTTCGCTCGCAAGCTGCTTTTAGCAACTTTGCACACGCTAAGCCACCGCCTACTGGGAGTGAATCTTAGCATATTAAAATTGCGAACGAAAGATTAGCAAAATTGCGAATAGACACTTCTTAGCAGTTTCTGAGTAGCTCCACACTTACTCGGCATCTGCGATCAGTTCAGTGCTTGTCGTTCCTGGTTTGACGTCACAAACACACCCAGCGTTCCCCCAGACACTCCTCCGTTTCTCCAGCCACTCCCGCGTTTTTCCCAGAAACGGTAGCGTTTTTTCGCACACTCCCATAAAACGGCCAGTTTCCGCCCAGAAACACCCACTTACTGTCAATCACATTACGATCACCAGAACGAAGAAAAAACCTCGTAATGCCGTGAGTAAAATTCCTAACTGCATAGCAAATTTACTTGGCGCAGTCGCACTGCGGACATTGCGCATGCGCATTAGCGACTATTCGCTCCGTTGCGACAAAAAAATAACGAGCGAACTCCTCGGAATGACCCCCATTAAGTATAAAAACTCATTAATAGAAAGCCATTGATATTAATTAGTAGTAAAGCTTCATCTTAAAATAGAACTTACCAGTCTGGCAGTCTGATTATGTAATAAACTCAGACACCCCTCGGTGACTATCGCCCAGGTCACACTCAGATGAAGTGGAATGTCAAATACAAGTTGAATTTGAGCAGAAGGACTGTTTAGCACCATAGGATAGGAGTCTCATCTGGGCTGAGCCGGGAGTACTTCTTCTCTACAGTATACCGCTTTTACTAAAACAAGAAATAGAGGAGTGGAACTCCGTGGCAGCTTTATCGGGATGGCCTCTGCAGAATCTTCATGGACACCTCGCTGTCCACACTTTGAAAGTCAAGTGTTCTGAGATAAGTCAGTATCAGCTTATAAACCACACTCTGGAAAGGTGTCTTGTAAAATATCTGTTTGAATGCTTCTCTTCAACTTCAAGTTCATAAGTGAAATGGAACAGTGAGATGATGACTTCCATCCTGGGGGGGACTCTGATGCTCATTGTGCACCAAAGAGGATGCCATAGATGGTTCAGAACTGATAAATGTCCTACTGCGCTTATCTGTTTTGTAAAAGTAACATTATAGATAAAATCAGCATAAAATGTTTGTCACTACTACAAGAGCATGCATAGGGCATGACCATAGTCATACCTGCCAATGCCCCATGAAAATATGTGTAGGTTCCGCGGTCTAAATTGAACGTGGACCAGAGGGAGACCCAGGAATAGTCTGACAGTAGGTTAGGCATGAGGCCCTTCGGCTTTGTGGATCACATGTATATTGGGGACGATAGTGCAACACAGCTGTTATCTCTAATCATAAACTATAAAATCAACATATTTACAAATACAAAGAAACGCGGGACTTGGAAATTGTATGGCAGCAGTTTCGCACCTCTAGCGACGTATTCCTCAGCAAAACTCTGTACACCCAAAATATTGCCTCTATTGCTCTCATCTCTTTTTATATTATTAGGTAAAGTATTTTCCTTGGTTTTGAATAGAACATAAAACGGATTTATTCATAGAATCATGGGGGTCATTCCGAGTTGATCGCACGTAGCAACATTTTGCTGCTCGTGTGATCACCCTGACGCCGCCTATGGGGGGAGTGTATTTTAGCATAGTGGGGCTGCGAATGCTTGTGCAGCTCTGCTATGCTAAAAAAGTTTCACGTAAAACAAGACCAGGGCTGCAGTTACTCACCCAGTGTGACGGATCCAGCGATGAAGGTCCCGGTCCTGACGTCAGACATCCGCCCTCCAAATGCCTCGACACGCCTGCGTTGGATTTACCACGCCTGTAAAACGGTGAGTATCCACCCCGGAACGCCTCCCGCCTGTCCGTCTTCTTGCGATCGCCACTGCGATCACATTTGTCGCTGGTGGCATCATTGATCGTCGCCAGGCAACGACGCACATGCGCAATGTGTCCGCTGCGCATGTGCAATTCTGACCCATTTGCACCACAACAAATAACCGCTGCCTGTGAACGGGTCGGAATGACCCCCTATATCTGAAGTATGGGACTCAGCAGTAATGTGACATATGCCAGTTCAAGAAAAATAAGCTAGTTTTCTTGATTATAAATTAAATACATGACTGAAGAACCTGATATAAAGCTTTACAGACTAAATAATATACAGATGTCTACAAACCAATAAGTTAAAGGGTGGGATGTACTAAAACGCGGTACACCCTACCTCTTATCATGTATATGCTGGTATTAATAATGCTGGTATACACTTGGAAATGTGCAAAGGGAAGCCCACCTGATAAGAGCTGTCCTTTGAGATAGAAGGACTTCCAGGTTTAGTACCTAGGAGTCCTTCTGTGAGTGATGCGGCGGCCACCAGGGGTGCTGGGAGGGGTCCAATTTGATCCCTCTCAGGGTGAAACACGAAGAAAAGCCCATAGGCCTCATAAAGATGGTGTCATCCATAGTGTCCAAGCTCTTGAATGTATAAAATATAGGCAATGCAATTAAATTACAAAAACGGCAGTAAAATATGTCCCATTAAAGTATAGAAAAGGACCTGTAGTCTCCATGGGCGCCAAGAAAGGTGGAGGATGTAGGTTATAAGTACCGGCCCTGTGTACTAACTTGAACATGCCAGGGAGGTACAGCCAGACAGCCAAGATGGCATGACCACACCTCTTCATCGGCCTGCTTTGGCCAGATGACCACTGTATTCACAGCAAAGCATGCCCATTCCCTCACAAACTTCACCCCATTTAGTACCAGAGCCAGAAGATCTCCTGGCCACCCTTTTAAACTCTAATGAGAAAAAAATCAGAAACATCAATGAGGCACTTTAAGGGACATACAGTGGAGGCAGTCATTTTGTAGACAGACAAAATTCAAATCCAGCCTATTATATCAGTGGTGAAGATTCGCCTCAGTATAATGTCACAGGGTTCTAGTGATCTGACAAAATGCATGCTCATCATTATTCATATAGAACCCAAGCAATGTTTTCCTCTGTTGTGCAACTAGTGCAATCTAAGTTCTATAAAATTGAAATGAAAAAAACAAACAAAAACAGGTTCTACAAAAATATTCCCCGTTTATGTACACATACACCTCTGAATGTAATATGTGTTCTTTCATGTAGGCCATAAACCTTCTGGATAATTATGTCTTGAGACAAAGACCGAGCAGACCCCTCGCCTACTAATCCTCTCTTTATTTTCAAACAGTTTCCAGTTTTATCCCGAAAGCCTATAGTGAAATAAGGAGTCTGTTTCACAAGTATTAAATGGGGTTACAGAGCCATATGTTTGTTACAAGCATCAAACATGGCTATTCCCTAGCAATTTATCACCACGATGAAAATGTTAGAGGAGGGACGCAGGCTGCTGTGTCTCCTGCCAAAAACCCACGCTGCGGATTTACACATTTGCCATTTCAAATAAAATCATCAGACTGACAAAAAGCACTTGTGTAGATCATGCATATACAGTTCTTCATTTCCTTTGGCTTACTGCTTTTTTAGTGTTCGAAGCTTGTTAGGACGCTAATGTTTTTGTCTGTTTCTGTCTAGGTTGGTGGGATGCTGATAAGTCCTTTATGTAAAACTATCCAGATAAAACTGTAACCTGGAAACAAATGCATCGTCAGCAAGTACACGGTGTTAGGCGAGAAGTATTACAACAAGGGTGCAATGTGCCAGGCAGGGCCATCTTAATGTATTGGCACACTGGGCATCTGCCCAGGGCCCCACAATTCTAGGACCTTCAGCAGGGCCGGATTAAGCCTTGGGTGTGCCCGGGGCACTTAAGATAGGGAGGCCCCGGTGGTGGAGGGAGGGTACAGCCGGCAACTCTTATCAACGGTGGTGCTGACCTCTAGCAGCAGAAGTCTATTACCGCTGTTAACAGCAAATGGTTGAAGCCTTAACTGGCAAAAGCAACCGTTTAAGCCAGACATAGGTATTTTTGCACTTTGATAAAGCATTATATAAGAACATCATAAAAGGAACATTTTAATGGTAACAATTGTGAAATAAATTACGGAGCCGTTTGAAAACGGAATGCCAACTGACTGCAGTAATCGCAATAAAGTTTGTTGCAATTGTTTATTACACAATTAATATGACAATAAATCAATTTTGTTTTTCATAATTCGTTTGTGTTCTTTCAAGGAAATGAGGTTTTCCTGTACAGTCCTTCAACAAGGAATGAGAATTAAAGACAACAAAATGTATTGAAAATCCTTTGTTTTCATCTGCATTGCCAAGGGAAAGTCTGGGGTGAAGGTTGTGTCACTCTTGCCAAGTAAATGCCCCTTTCAACACTTAAGGAACACAGTGCAATTACTGATAACGAGACAGGCAGCATGTCATTAGTTATTACACATCTCTGGGTATTCTTAAGGTGGAAACACATCTACAAGTAAAAAATGCTACAACTTTAGTTTCATCTTTCACATGTTGAGTAATGACTGGTGAAGTTACTTCTGAAGCCATAACTCCAGCAAAACTGACATTTTCACTTGGTTTTATGATCAGGGCTATTTATTAAAGTCCTTAATGTCAGAGATATCAGGGATTTCTCTAACATTACTCCATGTAACGGAGTATAATGGCGTCACCATCTGCCTCTATGAGGACGGTGAAGTTACGAAACTGATCAAGCTCTGAGATACTGAGCTTTTATGTAGGTGTCGTTAGCAGCCATTTCCCATAGGTAAATCTTTGACAAGAGCAGGGCCATACTTGTGGCTGCATTATCCTACCACCCCATGAGTCCCATCATCAAGGCTCACACACAGTACTAGGGAAGTGGGTGCTATGCGGTATTGTGGTCCGCTAAACCAGCTAATGCGATCACTTCACTACTGCTTCTGGACCCTAGCACAGTACTGCACAAATACTGTCTGCTGTTGCCAGAACTGAATTAGCAGAACAATCTCACTTTCTAGGGTAAGACCATACTGTCATTTCCCGGGACATCCTGGAGATTCCCAAATGTTTTGGAGTCTCACATACTTCCGGAAGAGTAGGTAGGGCAGCCATCAGGGGAAGACTGCAGGGACTGATGTCCCGGGCCCTTGCAGAGAGAGAGGCCCACCCTTGGCTCCTACCGCTGATACCTGGAGAGCTGCACCAGGTGCGTACAACAACAGCGGGCTAATGAGCAGGGAGGACCTCTTAAATCAAGCCTTTCCTGAGCATCAGCTCTCTGTGAATCGTTCCTGCAGGACCCATATGTAACTTCACGATGTATGACATCACATAGCGGTGAAGTGGTGCAGCCGAAATTTTATTTTATTTTTGGCTGGGGGGGGGGGGGGGGGGGGGGGCTATTTTGTCATTCTTGGCCCCCACAATTTCTGATGTCGGCCAGGGGTTAAAGTATGTGTGTGGGGACGGGACGAGGTGGAACCGAGTTCCACCACCTGTAATGGTAGGGGGAACTAGGTTCCACCTCCTCCATTGCCCTGCACAGTAATACCAACAGAAAAGCCCACCCCATCATCTGCGTCAATCGATGATACAGGCAGCACTAGTGTTGCTGATGAGCTGCAGCCACCTACTCCTTCCTCAGGTCCTAGTGCTTCCATGGTCCTCCTCCATGAGTTCCACCACCTCACCAGGACCACTTTAAGCCCTGATGTCAGCCCTGAGTGTAGGGCTCCCCCTCCCTCCCCGTAACCGGTTCCTACCCTAGTAATATAAGCAGGACAAGAGGAGTGACGCGCAGTTGAGTGGCATCACCTTCTTTGGTTATGTCAACAAAACCACGTGTTGGCCACCTCAGTACTCTGTATTGCCCCATTTACCAGCTACTAGTCTCATGCTGAGTGGGCCCAGGAGATTGACAGTTCTGCGGTACATATAATCCGGCACATTCACACAGCTCTCCTGCTGCGAGATTACTTATTTTCTGTCATCTCCAGTTTCATAGCAGTACATAATGGAAGAGCTGCTGGTATTAGTTCCAAAGTAAATACTTGTTGACTTTTGCACATGATGTTTACAGTGCGGGAATTAATATGGCATAATTCCAGGTTAAGTATCTAGCTCAGATGAGCAATGTTATACATTCATTTTCTGCTGTTATTGTTTGCGTGCTGTTTACAGATAATTATTCATTATATGCTTTAAACATAAATCAAAAGTATAATAACAAAAGGGATCAAAAGTAATTAATAAGCAGCTTGGTTTTCTTCTAGAACCTAGTAAAAGGGTTAAAGAGGACTTAGCTGTCTATTTGCATAAGGACCAGCAATGCTGAGATAGAGGAGGGTAGCAGACGGAGACAATTACCTATCAAGACACTTCTGTCAATTGTTCTAATCTCGAGTCAATGAGCAATAAGTCATTGTTACCAGTAGCCAAATCCACTCTGTACAGAACACAAATCTAGAGTTAAGTCTTTACTGTTAGAGCAGTTACAAATAACCTAAAAATCTATACGCCAGCTCATTCAAGAAGACCGCTGTGTCCATTTCCTACAGACGACGGACATGAATTATCCTGTGAAATCAATCTCTCTCCAGAGAAAGGAACGCCGTTTTCTCAAGCTGTCTATCTGAATCCAGGGACAGACTGATCTGTGTCCCCTGGACAGAAGAGGCATCTCCGCAATATGCTAAGAAGAAACGAATGAAGGACAGGCAGTGATTATACTGTGGTAGGACAAAAGGCAGACTAACCTATGAATGCTGATGGATAAAATAGAACAAAAAGTAATATTTGCTTATTTTTTTAACAAATGCTTATGTGGGTTCAGGCAGGGCCGTAAGAAAGGGTGGGCATCGGTGCTGCCGTCCGGGGCCTAGAAGGCGTCACTGTCGTTCCTCCCCACTTCCCCCATAGCACCAACATTTATATATATATAGAGCTGCCAGGAGCGCCATTAGAAGGCTCTAGTCACTGCTGTAGCGGCACCTGGAGCATTTTACGCTCCTTCCTGGTGCATGATGCTCCGACCCCTCTATGTGACATCATTACATCACATTTTGGGAGGTGCGGGGCCAGCATAGGGCAGACTATTGTCTTTCTATGACCCTGGGTCCAGGCCTTATACTCTTCTTCCTGCAACTTTGCTTTACAATCCTAGGTGAATCGCGTCATTCATCTGTGTTGGAGGTGGAGCCTACTGACAGGAGAGTCCAGCTCCGCCCCACAAAGTGGGCAGCAGCGTTTCCTCTTTGAGCTTCTCCTGGAGACGACACAACAAGCATCAGCAAGTATGTTTTATAGAGGCAATCATTTAAAAGGCAAAACCAACCTAGTTTTGTCTTTTATATCATTGCCCCTTTAAAACGCTAGGCAGACTCACGCAGGCTCCTACATTTACAATCATATATAATGGGAAACAGGACATGGATAAATAGAAGAGACTGGGTACAGTAATTAAGCTGTGCATCAATGGAAGATCACATTTTCTAAAAGTGTATGGAAACTGTTAGTGGGCGCTTAACTTACATCCTTTATGCCCATAGCAAAATGATATTTTCTGTAAAACACATCCACCTTAAGACTGCAGTTGGCAATATCATCCTCATTGTTCCACAGATGTAGCTACTGAACTCCTCTTCCCTGCTGCTAGGTCAGGAGAAGGCTGAGTTTGCTCCTAATAATCTTTGGAGGATAGTTAATAAGACTCCTGATGAATGATTAGAATGGATTTCTGCACTGCTAATTTCCGTAACTATCACTCTCTGAAAGACAGCTCTAGGCATTGCAGGTTCAGGGTGCCTCTGTCTGTACCACAGAACAACGGGCCTGTATTATTTGACAAAGTTCAAATTGGTGTATCCCATTACAGTGACCTAATGTGAGATTCTTTCTAAAACTGGAGAAAATTTGGAATTATGTATGCATCCAAAGTAATGTAAAGGTCATCTCCTTGCCAGCCACTGAGAACCAACAACAAAATAAGAGATTTACTTTGTTAGATGACAAACCAGGTTGAATTAGGAACTATGAGAACGTTTGCTGGTTTTTTTTATTTTTTATTTATCATTGTAATTCAGATATGGAAAATAAGCAGACTATTCATTAGCAATTGCAGAAATATGCTAATTGATTATAAGTTTAGTAACTTACTGGGTAAATATCTATAGGTGCTAATGTATATGACTGTTGGACGGCTCTGCTGTACATGTAAGGAACAAACCATTTGTGGAAGTGCAAAAGTGCAGCTTTAGTTGTGATTTGAGACAACAGAGATTTGACACATTGGCACCTACTCCTGTGCATATGAATATTATGAATATTTTTTGTTGTTGTTTATATGCATGTGGATTTGTGGGAAGAAATGGCAGCGCCTATGGGGGGGGGGGGGTAGCATAACAGTTTGCACAATCTGTTGGGAGGAGCTGAGTGAATCAGGGGATTGGTTGCAGAGTTTGGATTAGGTGCCCCCAGAAGAAGAAAGAGGGTTATAATTTACATAATAAAAGGGATGCAGTGGTGCATTTAAAGAGCCATTCCCTACTTTTTAGCGTTTCTTACTAAAGAAAGAGTTAACAGTTGCAAACCTCATTCCATTCTTGGTACCCATCTCGCATATCATGTTCAAGAACGTCTAATCAATTATTGACCGGGAAGGATGCGTACTAGGCTTACCTGGTTTAGACCACTTGGTTTTAATTACCACCAGCAAATGAAACAGACATCCTTTAAGATTTTTGGCAGGAATGACATTACATTAAATATTGCAGGAATGAAAGGGTCATAATAAATCTGTTTCTTTTTGTTTTCCTTTTTAATTGACGGGAGATTTCTGGTTTTAGTTATTATAGGCTGTGCAGGATGTCAGAGAGGTGGAGGGATAAGAATGGGGCAATTTTCTGAAGATTTCAGAATGACTTAAAGGGGCTCATTCCAAGTTGTTCACTCGTTGCCGAATTTCGCTATATTGCGATTAGTCGCTTACTGCGCATGCGCAATGTTCGCAGAGCGCATGTGCTTAGTTATTTTACTCAAAAGTTAGGTATTTTAATCATGGCATTACAAGGTTTTTTCTTTGTTCTGGTGATCGGAGTATGATTGACAGGAAGTGGGTGTTTCTGGGCGGAAACTGGCCGTTTTATGGGTGTGTGTGAAAAAACGCTGCCGTCTCTGGGAAAAACGCGGGAGTGGCTGGAGAAACGGGGGAGTGCCTGGGCGAACGCTGGGTGTGTTTGTGACGTCAAACCAGGAACGAAACTGACTGAACTGATCGCAGTGGCAGAGTAAGTGTCGAGCTACTCAGAAACTGCTAAGAAATTTCTATTCGCAATTTTGCGAATCTTTCGTTCGCAATTCTGCTAAGCTAAGATACACTCCCAGAGGGCGGCGGCTTAGCGTGTGCAATGCTGCTAAAAGCAGCTAGCGAGCGAACAACTCGGAATGAGGGCTCCACAAACCCCTCTAGCCTTACCGCAGGCTTCATAATGGCACAGCCCAAGGAGAGCCCAGTAAGTGGGTCACCACTGAACAGTTACATGGACACAGGAGGAAGTACAAAGGATGGATAAACCTTATAAATGACTACTATTAGTGTATAATGTAAAGGGGACACAGTGGAAAGAAGGAACTACAAGCAGTGGTGTAGCCAGTTAGAAAATAGGCTCCCTAGGCCCAGGTGTTTAAAAGTCAAATATCAACATTTAAATACATTACTTGCATCCAAATGACACAAATGATTACCCCTAACATAACAATAATACCCGCCACACATACATATGAACTACAAAACAGCATAAAGTAACACAGCCTCAGTGATTGCCATACAGTATACACAGCATTATAGTGACTGCCATAGAGTATAAACAGCATTGTAGTGACCGCCATGCCGTACTTGGAGTAGTATGCATCATCTGGATGGCCCGTCCACTCTTTGCCTATCCACTCGCCTCATCTGTTCTCAGCACTTGTCAAAAAATAAATAAATTAAGCCGCCTTTCACATACTGGCACCCCTCTCAGACGCGATCCATATATAAGATTTCTTCAGAAATGGCAGCGTTTGCTCCTCCTGTACTACCCCTCAGCTACGCCACAGACTAAAGATTCTCTATAGTATATATTTTCTTTTTTAATAATAAAAAGCAATATCTGTAGCTCTGCCTTCTACGGAATGGTACAAACTGTACTTAGAAAGAAGTTTCACAAACTTTACACCCACATTGCATAACTTATGAAGAGTTTTTATGCTATTTTCAAGTTTAACACTGTTTGCTATGTAGTAAACAAGTCATTTGCACTATACAATATTGAGTTGCAAATATTAACAACTGGGAATATTGAAGCGGAAGAAGTTTTCCTTGGGTCAAAGATTTTATCAAAGACCATGTTGTGTTTTAAAAGCTAGCAGGAAAATGTAATATATTTGCCTGTGATTGTAGCAACGGGGTAACACTATACACCTTTCAATGGAAGCACACTTTCATAAAATAAAGCCTGTCACTATTTCCATGTTTCGTTACTCTCTATTGGAGTTCCCCAAAGAATACAAAAAGCCACTGAAGAAACTTCTAAACAACTTAAGAAAGTTCCTGCAAATGTACAATCACTCTAACTCACTGCACTGACTAATACATGGTACAGTCAGAATGAAATCAGCATCTCTTAGTCACTTCATTCACAAACAAATAACAAATATAGCCATAATCGCCTCTTCATCATCATCGTGCACATGTTACAGCTTCTGTGGTGCGTAAAGCCCTGACGTTTGTCAACACTTTTACCAACACCAATAACACGGAGCCATGAAACTGGAAAGTGAGAGTACCTGTCGTACTGATACCTTGTCCAACTTTCTGTCAGTATGGAATGTAATTAGTGGAAATGAGCGGAATTCTGTAACGGGGAGGTCACTGAGAACTGATGGTGTCACACTGGGTCATTACTGAGCATTCAGACTGAACTTAGGTGATCTTACATCTTCTTCAAAAAAAGTATGCTTTTATTAAAGGGCTGCTTCTGTTCATTTCCATATTAAACAACTAACAAGCCAACCACGGACATTTACTCTGTCAGACAATTAAGGGTAACACAGACATATATTTTCCTTCATTTTTGTTATGCTTCTTGCATGTAATGTAGCATGCTTTACATTTGTCCTATATTTGTTCTATTACATCTTATGTAGTCTGCTTCATTTCTCAATAAACATTGCATTTGTGTTTCTGGAATGCTGTGTATTTTGCCTTTGCTTGTATTATATTTTGGTTGTTGGAACCCTACTTTTTATGTGGGTAAAACAGATATATAAACCGCCAATATACCAGGCAGACAGAATAAATTCAGACATGAAAACACAGGGTTGTAATGCAGAGAACTCAGACATGAGGAGCAACTATTGCTCAGAGTAGAAATTGGGACAGTTGTGAAGGTATATTATGAGTAGGGTAGGTTTGATGGTGTATAAGTGTGGTTAATATAGGTCAGAGTAGGGTAGGTGTGAGGATGTATTAGTGTGGGTAATATAGGTGGGAAAAATTTAAGTCTGAGGTGTATTTAGTGTGGGTAGTATAGGTAAGAGTAAGGTAGGTGTAAGGCTTTATTTAGTGTGGGTAGTATAGGTAGGAGTACGGTAGGTGTAAGGGAGTATCAGGTGTGGGTTGTATAAGTAGAATAGGTGTCTGGGTGTATTAATGTGGTAGTATAGGTCAGAGTAGGGTAGGTGTGATGGGCATTAGTGCAAATTGTATAGGTGGGAGCAGGGCAGGTATGAGGATATGAGTGTGGGTAGTATAGGTGGGAGCAGGGTAGGTGGGAGGGAGCATCAGTGTGGGTAATATTGGTGGAAGTAGGGTAGGTATGAGGATATGAGTGTGGGTGGGAGCAGGGTAGGTGGGAGGGAGCATTAGTGGGGGTAATATTGGTGGAAGTAGGGTAGGTATGAGGGGGGATATGCTTATGTAGTATATTTGGGAAGAGGCTAGATGTGCATGGACATTACTCTATAATGGGTAATTTATTTGTTAGTAGAGTAGTTGTGGAGGGGTATTAGTGTAAGTATTATAGGTTGCATTATTATTATGGGTAGTATAGTTGGGAGTAGGGTAGGTGAAATGGACACATCTGTGTGGGTAGTGTAGACAGGAATAGGTTACATGTAAGGGTGTATTAGTGGGGGTAGTATATATGGGAGTTGGTTAGTTATGAGGGGACACTAGTGTGGGTAGTATAGATGAGATTAGTAAAAGTGCTGCTAATAATGTGTTTTCAGATAATGTTTAAAGATTTGATGTCTGGGGGAGAGTCTGCTTGAGCATGAAGTGTAGGTCAGGGGGTTGAAGGAAGAGGATGAGAGAGAAACTATGTTGATAAGATTTGAGATGCATGAAGTGCTGGTGTTGAGGGTGAGTAATTTTAATTGGATTCTGTAGGACACAGATACTTACCTACTCTCCCAGAAGTTGCAGGAGACTCCTGATTTTTTTGGGTAGTCCCCCACATCCCCGAGAGAGTGGCCAGATCTCCCCCACATCCCACCCATTTCCATAGCGAAGCAGGCAGGATGTGGAGAAAAATAAGATTTTACTCACCGGTAAATCTATTTCTCGTAGTCCGTAGTGGATGCTGGGAACTCCGAAAGGACCATGGGGAATAGCGGCTCCGCAGGAGACTGGGCACAACTAAAGAAAGCTTTTAGGTCACCTGGTGTGCACTGGCTCCTCCCACTATGACCCTCCTCCAAGCCTCAGTTAGGACACTGTGCCCGGACGAGCTGACATAATAAGGAAGGATTTTGAATCCCGGGTAAGACTCCTACCAGCCACACCAATCACACCGTATAACTCTTGATACTATACCCAGTTTAACAGTATAAAAACAACTGAGCCTCTCAACAGATGGCTCAACAATAACCCTTTAGTTAACAATAACTATGTACAAGTATTGCAGACAATCCGCACTTGGGATGGGCGCCCAGCATCCACTACGGACTACGAGAAATAGATTTACCGGTGAGTAAAATCTTATTTTCTCTGACGTCCTAGTGGATGCTGGGAACTCCGAAAGGACCATGGGGATTATACCAAAGCTCCCAAACGGGCGGGAGAGTGCGGATGACTCTGCAGCACCGAATGAGAGAACTCAAGGTCCTCCTCAGCCAGGGTATCAAATTTGTAGAATTTTGCAAACGTGTTTGCCCCTGACCAAGTAGCAGCTCGGCAAAGTTGTAAAGCCGAGACCCCTCGGGCAGCCGCCCAAGATGAGCCCACCTTCCTTGTGGAATGGGCTTTTACTGATTTAGGATGCGGCAGTCCAGCCGCAGAATGCGCCAGCTGAATTGTGCTACAAATCCAGCGAGCAATAGTCTGCTTAGAAGCAGGAGCACCCCGTTTGTTGGGTGCATACAGGATAAATAGCGAGTCAGTTTTCCTGACTCTAGCCGTCCTGGAAACATAAATTTTCCAGTCCCTGACTACGTCCAGTAACTTGGAATCCTCCAAGTCCCTAGTAGCCGCAGGCACCACAATAGGTTGGTTCAAGTGAAAAGCTGATACCACCTTAGGGAGAAACTGAGGACGAGTCCTCAATTCCGCCCTATCCATATGGAAAATCAGATAAGGGCTTTTACATGACAAAGCTGCCAATTCTAACACACGCCTGGCTGAAGCCAAGGCCAATAACATGACCACTTTCCACGTGAGATATTTTAGATCCACGGTTTTAAGTGGCTCAAACCAATGTGATTTTAAGAAACTCAACACCACGTTGAGATCCCAAGGTGCCACTGGAGGCACAAACGGGGGCTGAATATGCAGCACTCCTTTCACAAACATCTGAACTTCAGGTAGTGAAGCTAGTTCTTTCTGGAAGAAAATCGACAGAGCCGAGATCTGTACCTTAATGGAGCCTAATTTCAGGCCCATAGTCACTCCTGCTTGTAGGAAATGCAGAAATCGACCTAGTTGAAATTCCTCTGTTGGGGCCTTTTTGGCCTCACACCAAGCAACATATTTCCGCCATATGCGGTGATAATGCTTTGCAGTTACATCTTTCCTGGCTTTAATCAGCGTAGGAATGACTTCCTCCGGAATGCCCTTTTCCTTCAGGATCCGGCGTTCAACCGCCATGCCGTCAAACGCAGCCGCGGTAAGTCTTGGAACAGACAGGGCCCCTGCTGCAGCAGGTCCTGTCTGAGCGGCAGAGGCCATGGGTCCTCTGAGATCATCTCTTGAAGTTCCGGGTACCACGCTCGTCTTGGCCAATCCGGAACCACGAGTATTGTTCTTACTCCTCGTTTTCTTATTATTCTCAGTACCCTTGGCATGAGAGGCAGAGGAGGGAACACATAAACTGACTGGTACACCCATGGTGTCACTAGAGCGTCCACAGCTATCGCCTGAGGGTCCCTTGACCTGGCGCAATATCTCTCTAGTTTTTTGTTTAGGCGGGACGCCATCATGTCCACCTGTGGCCGTTCCCATCGATTTACAATCAGCGTGAAGACTTCTGGATGAAGTCCCCACTCTCCCGGGTGGAGGTCGTGCCTGCTGAGAAAGTCTGCTTCCCAGTTGTCCACTCCCGGAATGAACACTGATGACAGTGCTAGTACGTGATTTTCCGCCCATCGGAGAATCCTTGTGGCTTCTGCCATTGCCATCCTGCTTCTTGTGCCGCCCTGTCGATTTACATGGGCGACTGCCGTGATGTTGTCTGACTGGATCAGTACCGGCTGGTGTAGAAGCAGGGATTTTGCCTGACTTAGGGCATTGTAAATGGCCCTTAGTTCCAGAATATTTATGTGTAGGGAAGTCTCCTGACTCGACCATAGTCCTTGGAAGTTTCTTCCCTGTGTGACTGCCCCCCAGTCTCGAAAGCTGGCATCCGTGGTCACCAGGACCCAGTCCTGTATGCCGAATCTGCGGCCCTCTAGAAGATGAGCACTCTGCAGCCACCACAGCAGAGACACCCTGGTTCTTGGAGACAGGGTTATTGGGCGATGCATCTGAAGATGCGATCCGGACCATTGGTCCAACAGGTCCCACTGAAAGATTCTGGCATGGAACCTGCCGAAAGGAATTGCTTCGTAAGAAGCCACCATCTTTCCCAGGACCCGCGTGCAGTGATGCACCGATACCTGTTTTGGTTTCAGGAGGTCTCTGACTAGAGATGACAGCTCCTTGGCTTTCTCCTCCGGGAGAAACACTTTTTTCTGGACTGTATAAAGAATCATACCCAGGAACAGTAGACGTGTCTTCAGAACCAGCTGTGATTTTGGAATATTCAGAATCCAACCGTGCTGGTGTAGCACCTCCTGAGATAGTGCTACTCCCACCAATAACTGCTCCTTGGACCTCGACTTTATTAGGAGATCGTCCAAGTACGGGATAATTAAAACTCCCTTTCTTCGAAGGAATATCATCATTTCCGCCATTACCTTGGTAAACACCCTCGGTGCCGTGGAGAGTCCAAACGGCAGCGTCTGGAATTGGTAGTGGCAATCCTGTACCACAAATCTGAGGTACTCCTGGTGGGGATAGTAATGGGGACATGCAGGTAAGCATCCTTGATGTCCAGGGATACCATGTAATCCCCCTCGTCCAGGCTTGCAATAACCGCCCTGAGCGATTCCATCTTGAACTTGAATTTTTTTATGTATGTGTTCAAGGATTTCAAATTTAAAATGGGTCTCACCGAACCGTCCGGTTTCGGTACCACAAACAGTGTGGAATAGTAACCCCGTCCTTGTTGAAGTAGGGGCACCTTGATTATCACCTGCTGGGAATACAGCTTGTGAATTGCCGCTAGCACAGCCTCCCTGTCTGAAGGAGTAATCGTCAAGGCAGATTTTAGGAACCGGTGGGGTGGAGACGCCTCGAATTCCAGTTTGTACCCTTGAGATACTATTTGCAGGATCCAGGGATCCACCTGTGAGCGAGCCCACTGATCGCTGAAATTTTTGAGGCGGCCCCCCACCGTACCTGGCTCCGCCTGTGGAGCCCCACCGTCATGCGGCGGACTTGGAAGAAGCGGGGGAGGACTTTTGCTCCTGGGAACCTGCTGTTTGTTGCAGCCTTTTTCCCCTACCTCTGCCTCTGGACAGAAAGGACCCGCCTTTTCCACGCCTGTTTTTCTGAGTCCGAAAAGACTGTACCTGATAAAACGGCGCCTTTTTAGGCTGTGAGGGAACATGGGGTAAAAATGCTGACTTCCCAGCAGTTGCTGTGGAAACTAGGTCCGAGAGACCATCCCCAAATAACTCCTCACCCTTATAAGGCAAAACTTCCATGTGCCTTTTTGAATCTGCATCCCCTGTCCACTGGCGAGTCCATAAGCCTCTCCTAGCAGAAATGGACAATGCACTTATTTTAGATGCCAGCCGGCAGATCTCCCTCTGTGCATCTCTCATGTATAAGACTGAGTCTTTTATATGCTCTATGGTTAGCAGAATAGTATCCCTGTCTAGGGTGTCATATTTTCTGACAGGGAATCTGACCACGCAGCGGCAGCACTGCACATCCATGCTGACGCAATAGCTGGTCTAAGTATAATGCCTGAGTGTGTATATACAGACTTCAGGATCGCCTCCTGCTTTCTATCAGCAGGTTCCTTGAGGGCGGCCGTATCCGGAGACGGTAGTGCCACCTTTTTAGACAAACGTGTGAGCGCTTTATCCACCCTAGGGGGTGTCTCCCAACGTGACCTATCCTCTGGCGGGAAAGGGAACGCCATTAGTAACTTCTTAGAGATTACCAATCTTTTATCAGGGAAAGCCCAAGCTTCTTCACACACTTCATTTAATTCTTCTGATGGGGGAAAAACTACGGGTAGTTTTTTCTCCCCAAACATAATACCCTTTTTAGTGGTACCTGGGTTTATATCAGAAATTTGTAACACCTCTTTCATTGCTTCAATCATGCAACGAATGGCCTTAGTGGACATTAGACTAGACTCATCGTCGTCGACACTGGAGTCAGTATCCGTGTCGACATCCGCGTCTGCCATCTGAGGTAGCGGGCGTTTTAGAGCCCCCGATGGCCTTTGAGACGCCTGGACAGGCACGAGCTGAGAAGCCGGCTGTCCCGCATTTGGCATGTCGTCAAATTTTTTGTGTAAGGAGTCGACACGTGCACGCAATTTCTTCCATAAGTCCATCCACTCAGGTGTCTGCCCCGCAGGGGGTGACATCCCTTCTATAGGCATCTGCTCCGCCTCCACATCATTATCCTCATCAAACATGTCGACACAGCCATACCGACACACCGCACACACACAGGGAATGCTCTAACAGAGGACAGGACCCACAAAAGCCCTTTGGGGAGACAGAGTGAGAGTATGCCAGCACACACCAGAGCGCTATATAATGCAGGGACTAACTGAATTATGTCCCCTATAGCTGCTGTTATATATACTGCGCCTAAATTTAGTGCCCCCCCTCTCTTTTTTATTTCTGTAGTGTAGACTGCAGGGGAGAGCCAGGGAGCTTCCTTCCAGCGGAGCTGTGAGGGAGAAATGGCGCCAGTGTGCTGAAGGAGATAGCTCCGCCCCTTTTTCGCAGACTATTCTCCCGCTTTTTTATGGATTCTGGCAGGGGTAATTTATCACATATATAGCCTCTGGGGCTATATATTGTGGTATTTTTGCCAGCCAAGGTGTTTTTATTGCTGCTCAGGGCGCCCCCCCCTAGCGCCCTGCACCCTCAGTGACCGGAGTGTGAAGTGTGTATGAGGAGCAATGGCGCACAGCTGCAGTGCTGTGCGCTACCTTGGTGAAGACTGATGTCTTCTGCCGCCGATTTTCCGGACCTCTTCTTGCTTCTGGCTCTGTAAGGGGGACGGCGGCGCGGCTCCGGGACCGAACACCAAGGCCAGTTCCATGCGGTCGATCCCTCTGGAGCTAATGGTGTCCAGTAGCCTAAGAAGCCCAAGCTAGCTGCAAGCAGGTAGGTTCGCTTCTTCTCCCCTTAGTCCCTCGCTGCAGTGAGCCTGTTGCCAGCAGGTCTCACTGTAAAATAAAAAACCTAATTATATACTTTCTTTTTAGAAGCTCAGGAGAGCCCCTAGTGTGCATCCAACCTCGGCCGGGCACAAAATCTAACTGAGGCTTGGAGGAGGGTCATAGTGGGAGGAGCCAGTGCACACCAGGTGACCTAAAAGCTTTCTTTAGTTGTGCCCAGTCTCCTGCGGAGCCGCTATTCCCCATGGTCCTTTCGGAGTTCCCAGCATCCACTAGGACGTCAGAGAAATAACGGGAATCGCGGTTCCGTTTTGAGGGGGTAGAACTAAGTGACACAAAATCGCTCCATTTAGCCCTGTCCCTTCCCAGCAGACCTGTGAAACATGCCATTTTGCTACTACGGGGCAGGGCCTAATGATGTAATAGCTGTGATCCACCCCCAGATTTTTACTACTACAGAGAGGGCCTAATGACGTAATAGCGCAGATCCACCCCCTCCTCCCATCTGTACTACCCAAACAGATGCCCCCCTTCCACCCACCCTACTGAGCACCTCCAGGAGAAGAGTCGTAAAAAGTTGTCAAGTACAGTATATGTGGACCGAGTCTTGCTGCAGCATTTAAAATGGATTGAAGCAATGATAGAGGAGTGAGGAGAAGGCAGATAGGAGTAGGTTCCAGTAGTCAAGGTGGGAAGTGATGAGATGATGGATAAGAGTTTTGTTTATATCTTGTACAATGGGGGTCATTCCGAGTTGATTGCTAGCTGCATTCGTTCGCTGTGTAGCGATGAGGCAAAAAATGGCACTTCTGCGCATGCAGCACATTGCGCACGCGCGATATACTATTACAACGAACTATGTAGTTTCACACAAGGTCTAGTGAAGCTTTTCAGTCGCAATGCTGGCTGCAGAGTGATTGACAGGAAGTGGGCGTCTCTGGGTGTCAACTGACCGTTTTCAGGGAGTGTTCGAAAAAACGCAGGCGTGCCAGGAAAAACGCAGGCGTGGCTGGGCGAACGCAGGGTGTGTTTGTGACGTCAAAACAGGAACTGAACAGTCTGAAGTCATCGCAAGCGCTGAGTAGGTATTGAGCTACTCTAAAACTGCACAAAAAAACTTTGCCGCCGCTCTGCGATTCTTTCGTTCGCACTTCTGCTAAGCTAAAATACACTCCCAGTGGGAGGCGGCATAGCGTTTGCACGGCTGCTAAAAACAGCTAGCGAGCGAACAACTCGGAATGACCCCCAATATCTGTATGTAATTCTACCTGAACACTGAGGACAGAAGAACTTTCTGGCCGCTACATGCTGTTGAACACATAACATTTCTCCTGCACTAACGAGAACACAAATGTTGCTATTTGAATGCAAAGAGGATTAGGAAAAATATTTAGAGCTTAAAAGAACAAAAGTTACTTAAGTCTTAAATACTGGTTTAATTAAAATGGAGTACAGTTTGACACTTGTTTTTAAAACATATATGGCTCTATTTACCAAGCAGTGATAACTCCTTTTTCAGACGTTTCTGCAGAAAAAGTTGTTATCCCAGCTTCACTCCATTCAAGATAAGGAAACCACAGAGAAATCACAGATTTCTCCAGCAGTCCCTCTATTTGCTGGAAAATGATAAACAGACCCCATAGTCATTCACCACTAAATAGATTAATATCAAATCATCATTGGGGACTGTTTTCAGGTACCTCCAAGGCTGCACACTGGTATAAATCAGTAGCGGATCTTGCTACGGGCAAGCAGGTTTTTTGCCCAGGGCGCCGCCACCGTGGCAAGATCTGCTACTGGTGCCGGTGCTGTACGGTGCTGTGCGGTGAAGTCATTGCGCACTCGCACTGCATTGTGGGAGCGGCACATAGACTCTAGAGGTCATAATTTACCTCTAGTGTCTATGCGATGCTGTGGGAGAGACGTAATGACGTCTAACCCATAGATACGAGAAACGGCGCCGGCGGCCGGAGACGGAGGGCGGCAGCGGTCGGGAAGCAGGAGCGGGGATTGTAAGTATTAATTTATTTTGATCAATTTTTTTGTAAACGGCGCAACTAGGGGGCACAACTCTACAGGGGGCACACTACCGGGGGCAATACTACTGGGGGCACAGTACTGGGGGCAATACTACTGTGGGCACAGATACAGGGGGTACAACTACTGAGGGCACAGCTACAGGAGGCATAACTGACCACGCCTCTTCTCCATGAACCCAAACCCATATTTTTTCGCCCTGGGCACCACAAGGTCTAGATCCGGCCCTGGTACAAATGCTGCCCCACTATGCCAGTTCTTACAATTTCCTCCCCTATCATTCACATATGATAATAAGCATCTCTACTGACAAGAGCTGGCATGTCTAGAAATACCACTTACATGGCAATCCAGTCTGTCAAGATTTTACAAAATGGCTATTTAAAGCATGTCATTGGTATGTACAAAGCTAGTGCCATGCGATGTGCGCTGGAAAAGTAGAACTGAAATATTGTCCCAAAAACACACTGTCCACATGCTCCATAATCTTTTCTTTAACAATCTCCAGCTAGCTCCTCTCATCTTACATATAACAGACTTCTCTAGAGCTGCACCACTTCTTTGGAGCTCTCTGCCTCATGCTAACAGACTTTTATTTTATTACCCATGGTTTAGGTGGATGCTGAGAACTCTCCTCTTCCAAGCAGTGTAGCCTAATTCCAATGTCGGACTGGGGCATGGAGGGCCCACTGGGGGAATGCAGATGTAGGGGCCCATTCTTAAGGGTGTGGCCAGCCTTCAGAGGGTGGCATGGCCAGCCATCACAGAGGTTTAGCTAAACATCACAGAGTACATAATATATAATAAATATATAATAAACCATAGTCCTGGAAGTATAATGTAAGATATGTAAAATGCATAATTCAAGTGCAGTAGGATAGAGTCTGGAATCTGATCTCTAGAGGAGGAGGAGGGGCCCCAGGCAGTGGGGCCCACCAGGGGTTTCCCCTGTTCCCCTGTGGGCCGGTCTGGCCCTGCCTAATTCCTCCTAGCTTCCATCTTACATTACAATTTGTTTTACTCCATCAACACTCTTTTAACCAGCCCACCATTCACATGGCCCTCCTGAAGTTTCCCGGTTCCCTTTTTGCCAGCACAGCTTAGTAAGTCTCCCTTAAATTGCAAGCTCTCTTTACATAATATGTTGTTTCTGCTCCTTTTGCTAATCATATAGCTCTGCGCAATGCTGGTGTTCTACATTTTATAAATATGTGTAAGGATGCTTTCAGAAACGCACTATGGGGGTCATTCCGAGTTAATCGCTCGCTAGCAGTTTTTAGCAGCCGTGCAAACGCATTGTCGACTCCCACTGGGAGTGTATTTTCGCTTGGCAGAAATGCGAACACCTGTGCAGCAGAGCGCCTGCAAAATATTTTGTGCAAAACAAGACCAGCCCTGGACTTACTCTTCGCGTGCTTTGATTCTAACGTTGGAGGGTTGGCTTTTGAAGTCACACACCCGCCCAGCGTTCGCCCAGCCACGCCTGTGTTTTCCCCGGAACGGCGTTTTTCCTAACACTCCCTGAAAATGGTCAGTTCACACCCAGAAACGCCCCCTTCCTGTCAATCTTCTTGCGTTGTGCCGTGCGACTGAAAGCTTTGCTAGAACCTGTGTAAAACCACAAAGGACTTTGCACCTGTACGTCGCGCGTGTGCATTGCGGTGCATACGCATGCGCAGAAATGACGATTTTTTGCATGATCGCTGCGTTGCGAACAACGGCAGCTGGCGATCAACTAGGAATGACCCCCTATGTACAGTATGTGTATGCAGGCATAAGCACAGGGTGTATAATGTGTAACTTTTGGTACAAAGTGTAAATAGAGTACTGGGTTTCGTGCAGTGGCTAGGCATTATTGGAGCGAGCTAGCCCTACTGTTGCTAAGTATTCAGGAGGCTAGCCCTTCTCCAGTGTTTTTCTCTCTGCATGTGTCTTTGTGACTGCTCCGCTCTGGTGGCTTACCAGACCCAGAGCCGAGCGATCACCATTTATCTGACTTAGGGAGAGATGTACCAACCCTTCGGAAGAGGACAGGAGTAGAAGTTGCCCATAGAATCCAATCAGCTTCTAGCTATCATGTTATAAAATGTACTAGATCACAGGTTCTCAAACTCGGTCCTCAGAACCCCACACAGTTCGTGTTTTGCAGGTCACCTGTAGATTTTTAAAATGTGGCAGTTGGCGATACACAGTGCACCTGCCGGGTGACATGGAAAACACGAACCGTGTGGGTTCCTGAGGACCGAGTTTGAGAACCACTGTACTAGATAAATGATCGCTCGAAGATGATTTGTTTCTATAGGTAACTTCTCTATTTATTCTCTATAGTAAGTTTGATACACTTTCCCCATAATCTTGTGCCACCTGGTGGGTGATATGCTGCATCTGTAGCCATAAAAAGGTCCCCTTCCCTCCCAGGTAATTGGCGATGCAGTGACTAGCTGCGCAGGCTGAGTGTGCCGACTCTATCCATGCAGAGTTCAGTTGGAAAGTAAGGGATGGTGCCAGGGCCGGCTCTAGGCATGTTCGAATAGAGCGGCCGCACAGGGCGCCACCCTTAATGGGCGCCGCGCGCTGGCGCCGCCATATTCGATGCTGGAGCCGGCCCTGTGTGTGCAGCATTGGCCCGTGTGCACTGTGCGCTATGCGCGGCGCCGGTGTCTGACGTCAGACGCCGGCGCCATAGTGCACACAAGTGGCCACCCGGACCCAGGCTCACTCTGACTCGCCGGCCGCCCGCCCGCCAGCACTCCCGCCCGCTCGCCAGCACACTCGGACAGGCGGACAGCAGCAGTACTCCTCCCCAGCAGCGCCGCAGGTATTGGGGGGATCCGCACTGTGGGGGCATTTCTGGCTATGGGGGGGGCATTTCTGGCACTGTGGGGGGCATTGCATATCTGGCTCTGTGGGGGCATATCTGGCACTGTGGGTGGCATATCTGGCACTGTGGGGGGCATTTCTGGCACTGTGCGGGCATATCTGGCACTGTGGGGGCATATCTGGCACTGTGGGGGCATATCTGGCTCTGTGGGTGGCATATCTGGCACTGTGGGGGGCATTTCTGGCACTGTGGGGGCATATCTGGCACTGTGGGGGCATATCTGGCACTGTGGGGGCATATCTGGTTCTGTGGGGGCATATCTGGCACTGTGGGTGGCATATCTGGCACTGTGGGGGGCATATCTGGCACTGTGGGGGGCATTTCTGGCACTGTGGGGGCATATCTGGCACTGTGGGTGGCATATCTGGCACTGTGGGGGGCATATCTGGCACTGTGGGGGCATTTCTGGCACTGTGGGGGCATATCTGGCACTGTGGGGGCATATCTGGCACTGTGGGGGTATTTATCTGGCACTGTGGGGGCATTTATCTGGCACTGTGGGGGCATTTATCTGGCTCTGTGGGGGCATTTATCTGGCTCTGTGGGGGCATATCTGGCTCTGTGGGGGCATTTATGTATCAGGCACTGTGGGGGCATTTATGTATCTGGCACCGTGGGGGCATTTATGTATCTGGCACCGTGGGGGCATTTATGTATCTGGCACCGTGGGGGCATTTATGTATCTGGCACCGTGGGGGCATTTATGTATCTGGCACCGTGGGGGCAATTATGTATCTGGCACCGTGGGGGCATTTATGTATCTGGCACTGTGGGGGCATTTCTTGCACTGTGGGGGCATTTCTTGCACTGTGGGGGCATATCTTGCACTGTGAGGGCATTAATGTATCTGGCACTGTGGGGGCATATCTGCGCTGTGGGGGCATTTATCCATCTGGAACTGTGTGGCCATTTATGTAGCTGGCACTGATGGGGGGCATGTCACGTGTAGCTGCCACTGCTGGGGGGCATGTCATGTGTAGCTGGCACTGCTGGGGGGCATATCATGTAGTGTTCCCGCTAGGCGTCTGTGGCTGGGCAGTGTGTCTCAGTGCTCTACCTGGCGCAATGTGTCTAACGTGCTCTTATAGGAGGTTCTACCTGGTGCAATGTGTATTAGCTGCACTACTGTGTGGTGTAATGTGAATTGCCACTATAATGTGGCTACGCACCTTCCCCACGAAGTAACTCCCCTAAATTTTTGCTGCGCGCCTTCGGCGCGCACTGTCCATGCTTTAGCGTGTGGAAATGGGTACAACAAGCATTACAATATGTACATCATTTTGCCCACCTAACTTAAAAATGTGCCCTCCCTGTGATCAGCAACCTGCCCTAAAAAGTGAACACTATCATGTGTAGCTGGCACTGCTGGGAGTCATGTCACGTGTAGCTGGCACTGCCGGAGGGCATGTCATGTGTAGCTGGCACTGCTGGGGGGCGAGACCACGCCCACTTTTTCAGGAGGCCACACCCACTTTTTCAGGAGCGCGCGCCTTCGGCGCGCACATGGGGGAGGGGGGGGGGCACTTTTAAATTTTCTCGCTCAGGGTGCTAGTAGGCCTGGAGCCGGCCCTGGATGGTGCACTTATCATCAGGGACGTGCGGTGAGCTAAAAGGCAAAGGAGGCACTAGCTAACCCCAGAGCCAGATTTACACACAAAATATGAGCCAAAGGGTACATCTGGGCATTATACACAGGTGCAGCAGTATAAACTCCTGGACATTTGGTGAGTTTTGATCATAGATGTGCGGAGAAGATAAGCAGGTGAGGCACTGCCTCCCCTGCCATAGACTTTTTACTCCATAGTTTTGGCTATAAAAATGATTAGAATAATGCAAAGTAGATATTTCAAACATATTCTTTGTATTTTTCATATACTTTATACAATCAAAACTCTGGTACAAACGTAAGTATGACAGGAAAGGCTCTGCCTCACCTGCCTCACCCCACCGCAAGTCACTGCTTATCATATCCCCGAATGAGAAGTGTAAATGTGGCAGTTTTGTGGTGCAGCAAGCAGCACGGCTAGGGGAGGTGGGCAGCTGTAACCAGGGGTGTCTCTAGAGAGGAGGGGACCCGTGTGCAGACTCCGTGTGTGGGCCCCCTCCTCTGCCGTAGCCGTTGCGCCGCTGTCTACAGCGCATGCGCAGGACTCCGAAAAATGGCCACTGCGCTATTTTCTCGGAGTCCTGCGCATGCGCTGTAGACTCTGGCACTGTGTCAGAGTCTCTAGTGGTCAGTGCGCTAGCAGCGGCGCGACGGCTACGGGAGAGGAGGGGGCCCACACACGGTCAGTGATGGACTCCGGAAAGGTAAGTATAGGAGAAATGGGTGCAGTGTGTGCGGTGTGGGCCCCCCCTGGACTCAGGGGCCAGTGTGCACCGCACACACTGCACCCATTATAGAAACACCAATGGCTGTAACTGATCTAATACACAGTAGTGATTACTAAATATTACATTACATCCTCTCATCCATATGTAGTGAGGTCAACCCAACCATAATACCTGATGTGTGGCAATAATGGCAATTGGTGCTGCTTCCCTGTTGAATTTTTCCCTGCGCTGCAGCCCCACCAATGGAGCTGCCACGGCATACTATTATAAATGTGTAACATCGCAAACTTGTCCAGGCCCGCCATCGGGGGGGGGGGGGGGGGAGGGTACTGCAGGCACAGCTATCCCTGGCCTGGCCTCTCTAAATGAGAGGGGAGGGCCTGGGCCGCTCATGCCGCCGCCGTCTGTGTCCCCGTCCACCATTGTCTGCCCAGCGCCGGCTGGCTCTATTGAAAATGTCCCTCTCAAGATGACCACACCTCAGAGGAGAGAGTTATTTAAGACACTAGAGGAGGCTCTAGTATCTAATAACTGAGGTGGCGCCCATTTTGGGAGGGACTTTTTCAATAGTTTTTACTTAAAGCAGGCTGCCGTTCAGTCTGCTGCGATAGTGGCGGCATGGGGGGATGGGACGAGCAGAACCCCTGACAATGAGCCGAACACCTGACAACGAGCAGGTACTGGGGCACTACTGTGTGGGGCATAATATGGTGATAGGGGCATAGGAATGTATACACACACACACACACACACACACACACACAGTATATATATATATATATATATATATATATACACACACATATATATATATATATATATATATATATTTATTTTTTGGGGGGCGGGGGGGAGGGCAGCTAATTTTGTCAGCCCCGTCCCCAGTTTCGTATGGCAGCCCTGACCCTGTCAGGTGCCTTCCTTATCCTTAAATCATGGTTGTGTCGTTCCCTTCTTCGCCCTCACCCTGTCTCTTTTGTGCATACTCAGCACCACTGGCAGTTTGCCCTGACGGACACTAGTGCCATCACAGCATCTGCAGCCTGGAGACAGGCGCTGCTTGGAAGCCGGTTTCCTGTTTCCAGCTCGGCCTAGTGCTTCTTCCTAGAACATATTACTTATTTCCAAAATGATTACCAGCAGCGATTCAGGAACCATATATTTGATTATATTAATTCAGTTACACTGCCAACATGTTTTTTTGCAGATAATTCTCAACTCCATTTCTTTTGAAACATACAACGTCGAGAACATCTGTTCTCTGGCACATTTCAGAAATAGTTCTAAGTGGAATATAATGTAACAATCAAACACTGGGGCGATCGGATTTCCTATCCAAGAACACAGCATACCAGCCAATTGTCAGTCTTTTCGTGAAATTAATACCTAAAAAAGTATGGAAGGATAAATAAAAATATGCAATCTTCGTCCACCCCCTCATCGCTTGGTATTTCCTGATGTTTAAACATTTTCTAACTTCAAGACAGAATATTATCAAGAGTTCGATCAATGACATAAAAAAAGATGAGGTACAGCCATGAAATTTGGAAGATGGAAAAATCTGCAGACAGTTAACTGGCCTATCCAAACACAGAAGTTCCTCTGCCCCCAAAATAATTTAGCATTTTCTATCACCATGTGCTTTTTATTAGTCATGACTTGTGCATTTTTGTCTGGTGTCTGAATAAAGTTGATTCAATTACTAGTACCCTTGAAAATGAACATCCCCCTCGGGGAGAGAGAGGGTGTAATGCATCAGTGCCCTTACACAGTGCGTAGGGACTGGAATATTGTTCCAGATTTGCATCCAGACTGCTGACTTCATTAATTTGAAACTCCTGTAATTGACTTTCTTTCCGTAGGTGACATTAGCATATAAATGGTGTTATTGTCGCAGGGGTGAAAGTTCAGCCTGTGATGGTCAATGTATTGCATTTCAGATTATTGTTGATAAATAGATACCAAGGCTTGATAGATGAGAGATCAATGGATAGACAGAAATGCAGATAGACTCACAAACACATCGCGTTATAATGAGTTAAGCAATTTATATTTAAATCTAGGCACATAATCTCTGCCCAGTTCCTGGATTTACAAATGTCGGAAGATTTTCTATGCAGGATGGTTTTCAGGCACAGATTTCTTGCTCACTTGAGCTAACGATCTAATGCTTAGCTCCTTGTGTAGAGTGATACAAAGTAACAAGCTGTCCTAGACTGGTTATATAACGCATAGGCCTGGGACCTAGGACGCTAAAGGCTCCATTTATAAAGATTATTCTGTAGGTAGGGGTAATTAACATATACCTATTGCGGTCTACTGGAGCGCTGCGGTATCCTTGCCTCCTGGCGAACTTCTGATAAGCCCTTGATAGGGATTTTGCAGATCCTGGACTGTAAAGCCTATGCACAAGCGCTCTTCACTGAGACACTTGTCTCCATCCTGGGCATGTGTAAGCCACTAAGGTCACACATGCCCAGCCAAAACTTACATTATTATCGGTACTGCGCAAGTGCAAGTCGAATGTCATACATGCGCAGTACCACTTTGGCTCAGGATCAGGGGCGTCACTGGGGTCATTCAGGTTGCACCTGAGACCATCAGTTCAAAGTACCAATTTTCAGTACTTTGCGCATGCACAGGACCTGTTGTGCGCATGCGCAAACGGGTCCTGCAGCATAGGATGCCGGTCGGCATCAGACTTCATTGATTGGCAGTCTGATGACGTTCCAAGGGCGGTGATGGGTACTGTTTGGAAAAATGGAGGTGTGTTGCCACCATAAAGGGGGTGGAAAGAGGCCAGGGATCTCCATCGTAAGACTGAGATTTCCTGGTCTCTGCGACGGGCGGCTTGCGTGGCACCATTGGTGCCGCAAGCCATCTAATGTACTGCTTTAGTCTGATGCTGAGTCTTAGGATGCAGCTCGGATCACTAGTGCAGCAGGAAGCATCTGCATGTAATAGACGCCTCTTGCTGCATTTACGTCCAGCACTATCACTGCTGCTTCCAAGGTAGCAGCAGTGATAACAAACCTGACCGCACCTGAATGACCCACAGTGTCACCTGGCGCGCTGACATGCCTTGGCCGCACGTGCAATCAAAAAGTGGGCATGGTTCGTAGGAAGGGGGCAAGTCCAACATTCCTGGAGATGCTGGGTTGCTCCCCGGAAACTCGTCTGGCTCTTCGGAGGCAGTTAGAGATTATTGCTCGGCTGCTCTGGTTGTGAATTATGCACAGAGTGGGGAGGGGGCACTTTCTACCTGCCTCCCTGCTGCAGCCAGACAGTGACTGGCTGTGAGGATGCTGACTGGTGGTTAGCTGGAGCTATCCACCAGTCAGAGTACTGACAGTCATTCACTGTATGGAAGCATGTGGAGAGACGATGCGGGACCACAAGAGGGGTAAGATTGGATTGTTTTCTAAAAAAAATGTATTTCCATGAATGGATGTGTAGGGAACCCAGTGTATTGCTCTGCCCAGAGCCTACGATGCTGTTATGACAGCCCTACTCCTACACTGTGACAGGAGCCGAGGGGTGCACATAATATCACAGTGCAGCATGCACCATTTTGGTGGTGTCCCTCGTAGAGTGACACCGGTGGTGCGGTCTGCACACACTAGTGTTATGATTCCAGCACTCTGGTCAGAGGAGATCTTATGGCAAGGACCGGAGCACTGAAACGGAATGCTGGAGAAGGGAGCAGGACAGGAAATTAGCCCCTGGCGCCCTAACTCTGTTGTCTCACCCGTGTTGTCAGAAATCCCCTGCGAGACTATGGTTTCTTGAGCCCTTGGCAGCCGCGTTTGAAGGGCGGATTATGTCTGCCCAACTCCGATGCCCCCCGGTCTTAATGAGAGACAAAGGGAAATCCGAGACAGGGTGATAACAAGAGGCCCTCTAACTAAACAACCAGGCCAGGGGCTAAGCTAACTCAAAACTATAATATGTGCGGAGAAACCGCCAGTGAAAAGGACAACCAAAATATCCACTTGTCCAATTCTCCTACCCGGCACCGCCGAGTACCAGAGAGGACTTGTGGAAGCGGAACCCTCCGCAAATGCTCCAAACACAAAATATAAAAGGCAAAGCGGCTGAGCCGCAACACACGGCAGAGCCGCAACTCACGAACACCACTGGATATAAAACGGTGATCAGTCAGGACTCCTGGGAACCAAACGACCTCCTGGGATTAGATGACAACTCCCGAATACCGGACTTCTGAGGACTGGAATGACCGGATACAGCAGGACTGGAAACAGACTCTCAGCAAACAAAGGCAGCATGCAGGAAGCTATTACCGGCGTCTGTGAGAAGCCCTGGGAGTGTATTTAACAAGGAGTCCTCCAATCAGCTGCTTAAAGGCTGATTAGAATAAATGCCGTGCAGCTGCCTTGCTGCACGGCCAGAGAGCAGGTGAATATCTTAATTTCCTAAAGCCTAGCAACGGGGAACGCGGTTCGCCAGTGGCGTCCCCGTTGCTAGGGTCCGTGCGGCTCAGCGCGCCCGGCGTCTAGCGTTGCTAGGGAGCCGGCGGCTGTACGCGCACGGTGTCTCTAGTTGCTAGGCGCCGGGCCGCGCAGACAAGCGGACCCCGGCGCCTAACAGTACCCCCCCCTTGAGGAGGGGTCAAGGAACCCCTAAAGCCAGGTTTCTGAGGAAATTCCCGAAAAAATGCCCTCTTGAGCCTCGGGGCATGAAGATCCTTATCCAGGACCCAAGACCTTTCCTCCGGACCATAGCCTTTCCAGTGAACTAGAAAATACAGCCGACCCCGGGACAATTTGGAATCGAGAACCTTCTCTACCAAGAACTCCTGTTGTCCCTGTACATCCACTGGAGATCTACCCTGAGAGATCTTCCGAGGAAATCTACTGGAAGAAACGTATTGTTTCAACAGGGAACAATGAAACGTATTTCCAATCCTGAGAGATCTTGGTAAACGTAACCGAAAGGCAACTGGGTTGACTCTTTTAATAATAAGAAATGGCCCAATAAATTTGGGTCCCAGTCTAGCCGAGGATTGTCGAAGCCTGATGTTGCGAGTCGACAACCACACCCTGTCAGAAAATTTCTTCTCTCGAAAGGCCGCTTTTCTGAGAGCAAGGTGCACTTTTTTCCAAATGGCTCTGAGATGGGAGGTTAAGGTTAGCGAGGAGACTGAGGAATGATGAAAAAAAGAATTAGCTCTGGGGTGAAAACCAAAAACTGAAAAGAATGGAGACTCTTTAGTGGAGGAATGACAAGAATTATTGTAAGCAAATTCAGCCAACGGAAGAAACTCGGACCAATCATTCTGGAGTTTGGCTGAATACAAGCGCAAATATTGTTTCAATGATTGGTTAACTCGTTCGGTTTGCCCGTTGGATTGTGGGTGGTAACCGGATGTTAACGACAATTTCATCTTCAATGAGGCACAAAAACATTTCCAGAATTGTGCAATGAATTGTGGACCCCGATCAGAAATAATATCAGTAGGCAACCCATGAAGCCTGAATACATGGCGGAGAAACAAAACTGCCAACCCTTGGGCAGAAGGCAATCGGGGAAGAGCAATAAAATGAGCCATTTTACTAAAACGGTCCACTACCACCCATATGACTCGGAATCTGGCTGAAAGAGGAAGGTCTACCACAAAATCCATGGAAATATGAGACCATGGCCTGAGAGGAACATTTAAGGGCATAAGTTGCCCGATAGGCAAGGAACGGGGAACCTTATGCTGTGCACAAACCTGACATGAATAAACAAATTCCTTGACGTCTTTAGAAAGACCAGGCCACCATACTGAGCGAGAGACTAACTCCAATGTCTTAGAGACTCCTGGATGCCCTGAAACTTTGTTATCATGGAATTCCGTTAAAACAGTAGCTCTCAAAAACTCAGGGACGTAAAGACGACCAGCAGGAGTAATTCTAGGAGCTTGGTGTTGAAGCTGTTTTAACTGGGTAAATAAATCTTGTGTGAGGCCCGCCCAGATGACCGAAGATGGAAGTATGGGGGTAACAGGATGGTTATTGTGAACCGGAAGAAAGCTACGTGACAGGGCATCAGCCTTAATATTCTTGGAACCAGGCCTGAAAGTGATTATAAATTTGAAACGCGTAAAAAATAATGCCCAACGTGCCTGCCGGGCATTTAGCCGCTTAGCCGATTCAATGTATTGCAGGTTCTTATGGTCAGTCAATACCGAAATAGTATGTTTTGCTCCCTCCAGCCAATGCCTCCACTCCTCGAAAGCCCACTTTATCGCCAGTTACTCCCGATTACCAACGTCATAGTTGGATTCAGCGGAGGAGAATTTCCTGGACATAAAGGCACAAGGATTTAACTCCAGAGACTCCGGATCCTTTTGAGAAAGGATAGCCCCCACTCCAACCTCCGAGGCATCAACCTCCACCACAAAGGGCAATTCCGGATTAGGATGTCTGAGGACTGGAGCCGAGACAAAGGCTTGTTTCAAGGCCCGGAAGGACAACTCAGCTTCACGCGACCAGTTGGTAGGATCCGCTCCTTTCTTTGTCAGAGCTACAATGGGAGCAACCAGGTCAGAAAAAGAATGAATGAACCTCCTATAATAATTCGCAAACCCTAAAAAGCGCTGAATTGCTTTTAAATTGGTGGGTTGCGCCCAACTAAGGATGGCCTGGAGTTTCTTTGGTTCCATGGAAAATCCCGGAGGGGAAATTATGTACCCTAAAAAAGATACTTCCGTGACATGAAACTCACACTTCTCCAGCTTGGCATATAAATGATTCTCACGTAACTTTTGAAGAACCAGACGCACCTGGGTAACATGTTGTTCCATTGATTCAGAAAAAATCAGGATGTCGTCTAAGTAAACGATCACGAATTTCCCTAGGAAGTCACGGAGCACATCGTTAATGAGGTCTTGAAAAACTGCTGGAGCATTGGACAGGCCGAACGGCATCACCAGGTATTCGTAGTGACCCGACTGAGTACTGAAGGCCGTTTTCCACTCATCTCCAGATTTAATTCGGATGAGGCTGTACGCTCCTCTAAGGTCAATTTTAGAAAAAATCACAGCAGAACGTAACTGATCAAAGAGTACAGAAATCAACGGCAAAGGATAGGTGTTTTTAACTGAGATCTTATTCAGGGCTCTAAAATCAATACAAGGTCTAAGCGAGCCATCCTTTTTCTCCACAAAGAAGAAGCCTGCACTTAAAGGAGATTTTGATGGTCTAATAAATCCTTTCTCAAGGCTCTCCTTTACATAATCATTCATAGCCGCAGTTTCTGGCCCGGATAATGCATATAATCTTCCCTTTGGCAATGCGGCACCAGGAATTAACTCAATAGCACAATCATAAGGCCGATGGGGAGGCAGAATGTCCGCATTGCCTTTGGAGAAAACATCGGCAAACTCCTGGTATTCCACCGGAATGAGTTCTGGAATGATAGCTGCTACTCTGACTGGAAACGTGATACATTCCTTATCACAAAAAGTACCCCACTGTGAAATCTCCCCCGACCGCCAATCAATGGTGGGATTATGAAAGGCCAGCCAAGGGTGACCCAGAACAACTGGAACTGCTGGGCAATGGGTAAGATAGAACTCGATTTTCTCGGAATGTAGAGCTCCTACTGTAAGTAATACAGGGGGTGTACGGAGAGAAATAATCCCATTGGACAGCGGACTCCCATCTAAGCCATGCATGGTGACACACCTACCCAAAGGTAACTGAGGAATGCCTAAGGCCTTAGCCCAAGTTAAATCCATAAAGTTTCCTGCAGCTCCACTGTCAACAAAAGCCGACACCGAAGAACTGAGGCTGCCAAAGGAAACTTTAACTGGGACTAAAAGGGAGTTATTCGAGGAGATAAGCTGCAGACCTAGGTGAACCCCCTCACAAGTCACCTGGTCAAAGCGTTTCCCGACTTGTTCGGACAATTACGAGCAAAATGTCCCTTACCCCCACAGTACAGACAAAGACCAGAATTTTGCCTTCTGGCTCTTTCCTCAGGAGACAGCCGGGAGAGACCCATCTGCATGGGCTCCTCTACGTCTTCAGGAATGGAATATACACACGGACTTGACCTTACAGGTGCTCCTCTTTCAGCCCTCCGCTCTCTGAGACGACGATCAATCTTAATAGAAAGCTCCATGAGTTTATCGAGAGTCTCAGGAGCGGGGTACTGAAGGAGACTGTCTTTTATAGACTCTGATAAGCCGAGGCGAAACGGACTGCGCAGGGCTGGGTCATTCCAGCCACAGTCGTTCGACCAACGGCGAAACTCCGTACAATAAACCTCCGCAGGATTTCAACCCTGTCTGAGGGCGCGCAACTGACTTTCAGTGGACGCCTCTCTATCAGGGTCATCATACAAGAGCCCTAAAGACTCAAAAAAAGCGTCAACTGACAACAATGCAGGATCCTCTGCTCTTAAACCAAATGCCCAGGTCTGAGGATCCCCCTGGAGCAAAGAAATAATAATCCCGACCCGCTGAGATTCAGTACCCGAGGAAGTCGGTCTTAAACGAAAATAAAGTTTACAGGATTCTTTAAAATTAAAAAACTCTTTTCTATCACCAGAAAAACGGTCAGGCAAAAGCATTTTTGGTTCAGGGACTACCCTTGGGGAAGCTCGCAAAAGATCTTCCTGCGACTTCACCCGAAGAGAAAGATCCTGAACCATCTGAGTAAGTTCTTGAATCTGGCTGACTAAGAGCTGACCAGGATTTGACCCTAAACCTGTCGGATTCATGAGGCCGACAAACTCTCACAAAACTGAATGAGAAAAAATTAAACCCCGTTTAATTTTAAGTTTTGTTATGGCCGGTAATAATGTTATGATTCCAGCACTCTGGTCAGAGGAGATCTTATGGCAAGGACCGGAGCACTGGAACAGAATGCTGGGGAAGGGAGCAGGACAGGAAATTAGCCCCTGGCGCCCTAACTCTGTTGTCTCACCCGTGTTGTCAGAAATCCCCTGCGAGACTATGGTTTCTTGAGCCCTTGGCAGCCGCGTTTGAAGGGCGGATTATGTCTGCCCAACTCCGATGCCCCCCGGTCTTAATGAGAGACAAAGGGAAATCCGAGACAGGGTGATAACAAGAGGCCGTCTAACTAAACAACCAGGCCAGGGGCTAAGCTAACTCAAAACTATAATATGTGCGGAGAAACCGCCAGTGAAAAGGACAACCAAAATATCCACTTGTCCAATTCTCCTACCCGGCACCGCCGAGTACCAGAGAGGACTTGTGGAAGCGGAACCCTCCGCAAATGCTCCAAACACAAAATATAAAAGGCAAAGCGGCTGAGCCGCAACACACGGCAGAGCCGCAACTCACGAACACCACTGGATATAAAACGGTGATCAGTCAGGACTCCTGGGAACCAAACGACCTCCTGGGATTAGATGACAACTCCCGAATACCGGACTTCTGAGGACTGGAATGACCGGATACAGCAGGACTGGAAACAGACTCTCAGCAAACAAAGGCAGCATGCAGGAAGCTATTACCGGCGTCTGTGAGAAGCCCTGGGAGTGTATTTAACAAGGAGTCCTCCAATCAGCTGCTTAAAGGCTGATTAGAATAAATGCCGTGCAGCTGCCTTGCTGCACGGCCAGAGAGCAGGTGAATATCTTAATTTCCTAAAGCCTAGCAACGGGGAACGCGGTCCGCCAGTGGCGTCCCCGTTGCTAGTTTCCGTGCGGCTCAGCGCGCCCGGCGTCTAGCGTTGCTAGGGAGCCGGCGGCTGTACGCGCACGGCGTCTCTAGTTGCTAGGCGCCGGGCCGCACAGACAAGAGGACCCCGGCGCCTAACAACTAGTGCCAAGGATCACAGGCAGGTAAGTACAGCATAACACCAGCTATATATTCAATTGTTGGCTGGTCGCTCTCTCCATACTTGTGCATGAGAGAGCAAACATTGACCAAAAATGTGAGACTGCAGATTAAAGCTTACATTTTCTTGTGTCATCCCAATACTGGAATAGACTGAAGCTGTGAGAAAGCCCATTATCATTGATAAATGGCTTTTCACAGCTTTTAAATTACGTGCTAAGTAAGCAGGAACATCACTCTGCTCATTTTGCGTCACCAGTCTTAAGGGTTTATTTATGAAGTGTTTGGTTTGTAAATCTGGCGCTTCTGATCGTGTTAATGGCATTAATGCCCAATGCTTTCACTAGGCCGGTCTTGCTTTTAACAGTTATCTGTCTTTCAAAACATCTCCATGTAATTTTAAAGTCATGATGTATCCAGGCACTCTGTTTGATGCAGTTTGATATTTAGGGTGGAATTCAATTAGCTGCGGTAACGGATCCCCCGAAGCCAGGAATTATTGGGAATATTTTTCACCAACTCAGTGGGACAAAAAAAAAATCCCTGATAACTAGCGGGTAAACAGGTGCCACGCCTCTGTTAATGCACAAATCCTTGAACTTTTCCATTATTCTGAGTTTTAATGCCCATTAACATGCTACTTTAATGGGTGTTAACAAGGCTAACATGTGATATAGGGAGTCCAATTGAATAGCCTTGGACGTTAAAGCCTGAGGCTACCTCCCTTTTTCACCCACGTTAATATACCATGGGCAAATTCATTCCCCCTTTTCTCCACCTTTATTTAGTCCACCTTGAGTTTGAAATCTCATACCCTTCCTCACTTCTCCCCCTCCCCCATTTCCTCCATACTTGGATTCTAGGGTACCCTTATAAAGACCCCCTTTCCTTGGCCTGCAGAAGCTCAATAATACAATCCTATGACCAAAATAAAGCACAAGAGGTGGCCCATTCCAAGAGAGACCCATAATTCAGGTAAATATGCGGTGTGTCACTTCTTTAAAAAAATCTGTAAAAGGTAGAATTAGCCATGAAGGGGTTAACGAGATTCATTGAGTTTGGAAACACGGTTTAGACCACTCCAAGTTAACCACAAATTCAGAACATGACTAACAACATCTCAGCATTCTTAAAAGCTGGAAGTCGTCCCACAATACTGGAGGCTCTAATACCACAAGAAATCAATCCCAAGTTTCAGCTTGTTGCTACCAATAAGTGCCAGAATTCTTTATTGCCCTGGTGTTTTGGTGTCTCCTTACTCCTTCCCGTGTCCTTCTCTGCCTCTTGGACATTTGAATCTTGCACTAAGCCCTTCTGGCAAAGTATGATTCCTGGTGCCTGGATATTATTGATTGTATTCTTTCAAAGAGGAAAGCTTAGTGGGTCTGCAGCTAGGAAAATAGGCAAGTAAACCGCAGTCTGTTCTCAAGTTCCTAGGTAGAAAAGACCAAGACAGTCTTCACTACGCTATAGAATATGCATTATACAAAGCATTAAGGCTCCTGGGGTGGCACATATGTTTATTGCATTCTGCAGTAAATAAACTTATGTTTTCTTGTCTAGAGAAAGGGTCTACAAAATCTGGACTTTATTGAACTAAAACTATTAGGAAATGAGACTCTAATGCAAAAAAAAAATTAAGTAAAAAAAAAAAGAAAAAAAATTGGCTTATTGGTTGATTTTTTCGTTAGATTGAGTAAAAAAAATATTTCAAAGTGGAAATAAAAAGGCAAAACTACACCACACCCATTGATCAAAAACCATACACTCACTGATGCACCTAAGATCATTGCTAACTTCCATTTCAGTAGCCCAGCTCTGGGGCTATAGCAGACACTCCTAGGATGATTTGCAGTGCAGGACATTCGTCATAAGCTTAGGGGGTCATTCCGAGTTGATCGCTAGCTGGCGATGTTCGCTGTGTAGCAATCATTTAAAAAAAGTCAAAACTACTCATGCATATGGGGCGCAATGCGCATGCATGGCGTACGGGTACAAAGAGCATCGTTGTTTTGCACTGCTTCTAGCGACGATTCTATTCACACAGCCGATTGCAAGGAGATTGACAGGAGGTGGGAGTTTATGGGTGTCAACTGACCGTTTTCTGGGAGTGTTTGGAAAAACGCAGGCGTATCCATGCATTTGCAGGGCGGGTATCTGACGTCAATTCCGGGACCTTTGTCGCAGCAATCATCGCACAGAACAAGTAACTACGGGGCTGGTTTTGTTTTGCACAAAATGTTTTTGTGCCGCTTGGCTGCACAGGCGTTCGCACTCTTGCAAAGCGAAAATACACTCCCCGTGGGCAGCGACTATTCGTTTGCACGGCTGCTTAAAGTAGCGAGCGATCAACTCGGAATGAGGGCCTAGATGTGTTCTGTACTCTCACTGGCTCCCAGCAATCACAAGCGAATTTACTGCAAAATATTGTGTGCTCTGAAGCACAATGGCGCACCCCGCAGAGGTGCAAAGTCCTGTACAATTTTCAAGTTCTGCTTTTGCCTCATCACTCTGCACTCTGGGTGCCATGTTCCCGTAGACCTGCACATGCGCAGTAGACTCTGGCACGATGCCAGAGTCTACTGCACCGCTGGAGAGGAGGAGGCCCTATCGGAGCCTGCACACAGGTCCCCTCCTCTCTAGTAACAAAAACAAAAATCTTATAGGAACCCACCCTCACACTATGCACCAAGACCTGGGGCTCGATGTAATAGCCTGCGAGCTGCCGGCGGTGCAGGATTTTGATTGAGTCTTCCCGTATTTTTAAAGGGGCAATCATTTACAAGGAAAAGCCAGGTTGATTTTGCCTTGTAAGCGATTGCCGCTTTAAGAATACAGGCAGACTCGCAAAAAAAATCCCACACCTATAGGAACTTGCAGGCCATTACATTTAACCCCCAGTCTTATAAAACATGGCACGACACCAATTTGAATAGAATTTCCAACTGACCTCCAGTGTGATAGCTTACCCTTTCTATGTGTGTACACAACACCAGCTTATCATGAATTATGGTGGGCTGGTCGTCCAATTCAATAAAGTACGATATACTGTACAGTAGTTTCGTCTCTCTCATCTTTGGAACGAAATCTTACATGTAATTCAGTAACGATGGAATATTCCTTCAAAATTCAGTGCTAACCCCCCCTTCTTATTTTAAAGACTGGATATTAGGGAAAAACAAGACACTTTTTGGAGACGTAAATATAAATGAAAGGAACAGTATCTATGGAGGCAGAAAAGATGGCCATTCTCGGTAGAATGAATGACAGCTTGTTCCTCATCTCCCCCACCTGTAGAGCTTCAAAACCCCAAGCTACTGTCCCAGAGGAAAAGAGAATGTGAGAGGCAGGAGCGATGATATCTGCTTCCTGCTTTATGTTACACAATTTATGTATATCGCACATTATGCATAGTGCTATATATTTACCTGTTTATACTACAAACAAGAGCTTGGCCATATTAAACATACATATTTCCTTTTCTTTGGAGAAGAGTTAAAATAGTCAGGGTAGTATTCGCTCCTGGGTCAGAGAAGTCCTCTTTCATGCTGCTGAAAGCCCTGACTCGTTTTAGCGGTGGTCTCCTTGGGATTCTAATATGTTGCGTGCTATATACTGCAGCATTGTGTGCTGGTGGTCAGGGTCCGCTCCTGCAGACTGACAAACTTGATACTCCTAAAACATTTTAAAAGCTGCGTTGTGTAAAGTGAAACGTATCAAAGCGATGTCTTATTTTTTTATTGTCCATCACAGTCTGACATAGCAGTTTTACGACTTTGATATAAAAATATTATTGTGTCTGTAAAAAGGGAGACACGCCATGAAATCTTTGAAAATTTGGTTTAATTATATATATTTTTTTATAGATTGCTTGGCTGCATTTATAGGATAAACTTGCATTGCATCTCTATGTTAAACAATAGAGGGCGCCTTTATACAGTTCTACAGTTCTGCTGCTGGCTTCTATGCAGCACAGTACGTACAGAGTGTACTATCCGATATGATTCATATCAGAACGAGTGGTGCGGATTGCAGTATGAAGACTGTAACAGAATCAAACTTACAACTGTAATTAGCAATGGTTTTAAAATAAATGACAGAAAAAGCATTTCCACACATTAGGTTGGGACCAAATACACACACACACACACACACACACACACACACACACACACACCACACCTAAATTAGCATCACAAAGACAATAAAATACATAAATCAGTGTAATTTGTTCCTTTTAATAACTCTGTACAGATGTATGCTCTTGTTTTTTTTAAGTTGTCATTATTTATTTATTTATTAAGTTTCTTATATAGCACAGAATATTCCACTGCGCTTTACAACTGGACACAATTAGATGACAAAACTGGGTAAAAACAAACAGTCATAGAGGTAGGAGGGCCCTGCTCGCAAGCTTACAATCTGTTATCTGTTCTTTTATTCTGTTAATGTTGACAACTGAGGTTTTGAGGGGGTAGAAAAGAAGACGACTCTGGGGGGTCATTCCGAGTTGTTCGCTCGTTGCCGATTTTCGCTATACTGCGATTAGTCGCTAACTGCGCATGCGCAAGGTTCGCAGAGCGCATGCACTTAGTTATTTTACACAAAAGTTAGATATTTTACTCACGGCATAACAAAGCTTTTTCATCGTTCTGGTGATCGTAGTGTGATTGACAGGAAGTGGGTGTTTCTGGGCGGAAACTGGCCGTTTTCTGGGAGTGTGCGAAAAAACGCTGGCGTTTCAGGGAAAAACGCGGGAGTGTCTGAAGAAACGGGGGAGTGTCTGGGCGAACGCTGGGTGTGTTTGTGACGTCAAACCAGGAACGAAACGGACTGAACTGATCGCAATGTAGGAGTTAGGGTGTGTACACACGGTGAGATCCTTGCTATGCCCGATTTTCACTTGCGATTTCCCTTGAACTCCCTGGAGCCCAGATAGCACAGATTTTGACTAACTTTTCTTGAGATATGGACTATGTGTGCTTACAATTTTGGCTTATGTGAGATGTCATTGACATGTGAGATGAACTAGATAGTACACCGATCTAGCAAGGATTGACTTGCCTGCACAGTCTATCTTTTCTTGCGATGCCGACCTGGCGGGACCGCGCATCGGGATCGAATCGGGATCGCAAGGTGACTTTCACCTTGCGATCTGCACTAACTTTTCTTACGATTTTGACTATATAGTCAAAATCGAAAGAAAATATCTCAACGTGTGTACACACCCTAAGTCTGGAGCTACTCAGAAACTGCTAAGAAATTTCTATTCGCAATTCTGCTAATCTTTCGTTCGCAATTCTGCTATGCTAAGATATACTCCCAGAGGGCGGCGGCTTAGCGTGTGCAATGCTGCTAAAAGCAGCTAGCGAGCGAACAACTCGGAATGAGGGCCCTTGTTGGGGAGTACTCAATCAGAGGAACCGTACAAAATTCAAATTACTGTTAATATCATATCAACTTTATTAAAGTAGTATTTTAAGATAAGGGAGTTCCAAATTTGTACAATGTGAAAGGCTAACGATTGAGCAAACATATAACTAAAAGTATCCAATTAATAGCTAAAGAAGCTATAATATAATTGAAGCCGGATCAATTGTATGGTGATGTTGACAACTGCACAGTACCATTTGTGCGGGTGTGTATCGGGATCCCGGCTGCAGAATGCCAGCGGAGGGGGGCGAGCATAATAAGACCCTTGCGGGCTCGCTGCGCTCGCCACAGGTTCTATTCCTACTCTATGAGCGTCGTGGACACCCAAGAGAGGGAATAGTCCCCGTTGGTTGGCATGCCGACTGTCGGGATAGTGAGCAGTCGGGATGTAGGTGGAGGTGTTGTGACCGGCGGTCTCCTGACCACGGTCACATGACTACATCCCATTTGTGCTATATGCTGAATGCGATTCAGTCCCTGTTAATGTATTATATGTATAGATAAAAGAGCTCTGTGCCACCCTGCGCCAGCACCGTCCCTGTACCGGCATCACGCCTCTGGGATGGGACTATCAGCACTAGGAAGTAGAGCACGGTGCAGGAGAGTCCCTTGAACGCTCCGGGTGGCTCTATAGTGGTGCTACTGGCTGCAGGGTGCTGTATGTGGGTACTCTGTCAGACAAATTCAGATGCCACTCGCATAGCCCGAACTTTGTGGGCACCATAGCAACATTTTGAAGGGGCCACTGTCCCAATGCTTCTAGAGAGACACTCCTCTGCTGCAATTGTTAATGTTATGCCCCATAGTAGTTCCCTAGTTCACGTTATATCACATTGTAGGGCTCCTAGTGCACATTATGCCACACAGTACCCCCAATTCACATGACATACAGTGTCCCCCGTTCATATTATGCCACATTACAGTGCCCCAAGTTGATGTTATGCCACACTATAGCACCTACTCCAGCTACAATGACCGGCACACTGAGGGGCTGGTGTAGGGTTGCATATTACACCTGTCTACTGACTGAATCTTGCATCTTTTTGCATTGTGCTGGAATGGAGCATACGCAACTACAGCAATACACGTACAAACATCAATCTTATCTCTCCTTGCAACTGGAGTGGTGTAACGGCTGTTATAGGCGATGTTCAGTGAGGGCATATCGATAAATCTGTGGACTATACAGTGGTGTATCGATAATGGGTGCACTGTATGATGTGCACATGGGCACACACCCTGCACCCATTTTTTCAATACCTACCTCTCCTGAGTCCCATGTTGGCTGCAGCATCGCTGCACAAATCACCAGTAAAAAAAAAAAAGGTCCGGTGGCCATTTTCCTGGCATTTTGCACATGCCCAGTAGGATCATCACTGCAAAAATGGCCTCCTTGCCATATTCCTGGAGATCTGCACATGAGCATTATATTCTATTGTGCTGCTAGTGCTCATATTTAGTCTACTGTGCTGCCGCTGCCAGCTAGAGAATAGGGGGCCTGGCCGGAGTCTGAACACGGGCCCCTTTCTCTCTTAATTCTCCCCTGGGACAATATATATAAGCATAAATATATTTCCAGATATATCTTTTCTTTTGCCCCAAGGAAAGGGCTGGTTCAAGTGCTCTCCGATGATGATGATGAATAGTACGAAACCAAGCAAAAAGATAGGGGCACAAGGATGTGTGAGCCCCTGCACCCCCTGTGAAAACACTCAAGTATCCCCAGCAGCGGGGATGCCGATGACGCGATTCGCATCATCGTGACCCCACTCCCACTAAGCCAGTCATCTCTGCATAACGTAGTGGAGGCGGGGCTACAATGATGCAAGCTTGCTGCCATGCACAGACTAATGCTGTCATGCCACCGCGGGTCCCAGTCAGCCACTGTTAGACAGTACTAACACCAGAAGGTTATTCTTACTTAGTGAAAGACACTAAGCCACAAAACCCAGCTCATTGTTTATTTAATAAGAGCTGCCGGATCACCATGGCCATAGTGGTGATGGCGATATTGTTACACGTATGAAGAAAGGTGATTTTCTCGACAGTAACTGCCTTAATACGTGTTGAAGATCGATCGATATAAGTGTCATATTTGCTGGTTGACACTTAACTACTGATAATACATGTCCCCCTTAGTTCTGTGCACGCAATCTGGAAGCAGTTACGGGCGACCTGCTCTCATCTCTGCATCACCCCTAGAGTAAGCCATGCTTGGCCCTGTACCTGGTTAACCTCGGTCTTAGTGGGAGACAGAGTCTGTGGAAGCACTGGGAATACAGAAGCACTACAGAGGAGAGAGATTGTGGCAGGGAAATGAGCACAGAGACACAACAGCTGTGAAGTATACAGGCAAGTGTAAAAACACTCTCACTAGACTAAACACTAAACAAGCAGCAAGTTCACTTTTATCCTCTGTCAGCCAGGACCAACACTGGCATCCGGGGATATCAGAACTTTTTGTAGCTAGTCATGTCAAAAAAATATACAGAGCTGGTGAAGTAAATAGCTATTCCAAAGTGTTAAATACAGATACTCGGCTGCACCACTACTGGATGCACAACATTTTACATCAATATAATAAAGAAAAAACATACAAAAAGTCCCATACTGTGCGGGGAGGATCCAACTAGCCGCAGGGAAAAGCTCAATGATTCTGTGGAAAATGCTCATCCTGTGGATTCCTGTTGCCTGCATTCCCCTTCCTCACATCATGTCACATGCAGCCCTGTCTTCACTAACACATCATTCATCTCCTGATATACTCTGTGCTGCTGGGGCCCCTGCTCCTTTTACTGTATAACTCTTAGCCTGTGGCTTCCTGCTGCCTCCATTATCCTCCTCAGTCCTCACATCATGACACTGCCCTTGTCACATGCAGCCCTGTCCTCACTGACATAATCACAAGAGCAACAGGTTCTATCTTCTCCCACAATAATGATAAGCACATCCCAGATAAAAAGGCATTATGTAAATTCGACATGAAGCGCTTCACTGAGGGAACAGACAAATTGTGTCCCAGGTGAAAAGTGTCCTTAACTTTTATGCAAACAGAAAACACATATCAATGATTCTTTCTAATATTGATCAGAGCCAATAACCAGGGCAGTAAAGAGCCTGGCTGGTCCCAGGAACTTTTCAGGGGGCGTGGCCTAATCACAGGAGGCGTGGCCATGCACTCTTAGAAAGAAAAAAATACAGAAAAAAATTGTACTTTAAACACCTCCATGGCCACACTGCAGTCCAACACACACAGCAGCTTTCCCCCACTGGCCCCCTCCATTAGAC